>NC_066584.1:513870835-514175863 GCF_024323335.1 Lathyrus oleraceus
AAAGAGAATTAAGTATTTTGTGTCGTAGCCAAACAGTTCTTGATTCACAAGCTAACACAATATGGAGCTCAAAGAGATAGTGTATTTGGCTCAAAGAAATAGTATATCACATGAGTGAATGAAGATAGTAAAATGAACGCGTCATGGAGATGAATGGAATGAATAGAGAAAAATGACCAAGGTCTCAGAAATGAAGGATTTGATAAAAGTGGCTGGATGGTATAACTTGAAACCAAAGATATATTGGAATCCATAGGAAGAATAAAATTTGTTCCATAGAGAGAAACAAGATTACTGGCTAAAAAGAAGGAATAAAATGTTTGTGTACGAGACAAACAAGTCTAGGTACAAATGCGGACTACCGTTATATCGTCCTAAAAGGGTATATATGGAATTCCAAATAAAATGGTATTTGGTTTCAAAGAAACAGTATGTCACCGAGGTGAGTGATTTATGATTGAAGATAGCCCATGGATCATGAGAGGTATGCATGGTTCCCTAAGGCAGAAGAAGGAATAATTAGGATTATACTCGCCAAGGATTCGCATCCTCGTGCCTACGTATTCTCACTGTGCAATGAGAAAGTCAGAGCATTTGTAGTTCGTGGAACTATGAAAACAAAGTAAGAGATAAGGAAGTATTTTCCTAAGCAACTAAGACTAACAAGACAAACAACTTCAAGAGTATGATTGCAGTGATGAATAGTGTAACTTTCACTAATAGAATGGTAACATGGGAATCCACAAAGGAGAATGAACTTTGAACCGAAGAGTAAACACACGTCTTAGACAAAAAAGAAGGAATAAAGTGTTTGTGTACGAGACAAGCAAATCTTGGTTCACAAGGTGGACTGTCGCTATATCATCCTAAAAGGGTATATACAGGGCCTAAAAGAAACTATTGTTTGGTACAACTAAAAATATATCATTGTAGGGAACGAACAATTTGAAATCAAAGAAGAATGGTATTTTGGATCCATGAAGGAATAAACTCGGAACCGAAGAGTAAACATGCGTCTTAGCCAAAAAATAAAGAATAAAATGTTTGTATAAGAGAGAAACAACTCTTGGTTCACAAGGTGGATTACCGCTATATCGTTCTAAAAGTATGTGCATGGAGTCCAAGGAAAGGTGACATTTGATCTTAAAAGACGGTATTAATTGATGAATGAAGAATGAAGGATTAATAAATAGGGTAGCTCACAGAGAATCTGAATTCTCGTACCTACGTATTCTTAGTGTGCAATGAGAAAGTCAGAGCTTTCATAGTTCAACCTATTAGGGCTAACAATAAGAGACTAAGGCAAGTGAACTGGTATATGATAATAGAAGATGAAGAAGACTTGGAAGTCATTTGATATGAACCACACTAAATTCTATGAGTAAAGGTAAATACGATGATCAACAAGGTCATTCCTACCGTACCCAAAGATATTCAGAACGAGTTAATAGAATTCTCCACTCTCATTCATTCTTTACTACTTAAGGCTCATGGCATGTGATTCTCATCATAACTTTTAAGTTTCTAAAGAAGAATCTTTGATGCTCCTCTTGATGATGAAGACCTTATTAATCATTTGATTTGAATTGCATTAAAGTCTATGAACAAAGATGAATACCTTTAGAAACTGGATCACTCGTCCTGTACCCAAGGATACCCTAGACAAGGATATGAATTCTCCACTCTCATCATTATTTGTTACTTAAGGCTCATGACATACAACTTGAATTATGATTGATAAGTTTCTGATGGAGACCTTTGATTGTTGTATTGTTGCTTTATGAAGGGAGATACTTGACAATCATGTGATTTGAATTGTGCTAAAGTCTATGAATAGAGGTGAATACGATGAGTAACTGGGTTATTCGTCCCGTACCCAAATATATTCAGAATGAGTTAATGGAATTCTCCACTCTCATTTATTCCCTATTTCTTAAGGCTCATGTCACATAATTTTAACCTTGATCGACGAGCTTTTGAAGAAACACCTTTGATATGCCTTGTATAATCCACAACTTGATTTTCATGGGATGCCTTGAATGAAAGTCTGAACTTGAGGCCTTGATTTTCATAGCTTTACAGAAATAACCTTATCAAGTGATCAAGGGACTTTTTATCACTTGAATAGACTGTGAGATTATATGTGACTCAAAGGATTTAGTTAATCAAAATTTCTTTTGATCAAATTTAATCAAAGGGTTTAAATAAATTGGTTAATCATATACAACCTAATCTAGAGGTCAATGATATATACAACTCCTAAGCTAAGGGAGGTGCCCTGGGTTAAGATGAAAAACCAACAGAGAAACTCATATCAAAGTTCACAAGAAATGATTGAATAAAAGGGTCGATTTAAACCTAACTATGTTAACTTCTACATGAAAATTATGGATCAAAATGTAGAAGTCATAGGTCTAAAGTCAAGAATGACATGTTTATTCAATCACCTTTTTAGGCATTTTTTATGGTGGCTAACAAATCAATTAGGACCTAATCATGTTAAAATTCTAAATGCACAATTAACAATCTAAATCAAAAACTGAAACTTAATTAACATGGACATGACAATCATGATAAGTTCTACAATTAACCATATTAATCGAATCCAAATCCAAAAAACAAAAGCAAGATCAACAAAGAACTCAAATTAAAAATCAGGCATCACAAGATTAGTGATAGGGTCAATTCTAAAAAAAACAAGATCAAAATCTACATGGTGATTAAACTAATTTTTTACATAATTAAAATCATATTAACTTATAATTATCAATTAACCTAAAAGTTATGTCAATCCTAATGATCTAAAATCAAGAATTTTCTAATTCTAACTAGATAAAAAAACAGCATTAAGATTAACAACAAAAACTGGAATTTAAAATAAGTTAACAAGGATTAAGCAATGGATTGGTAGGGGATTTAACAAGATCCAATCATGAACAGATTGGGCTTATGGGGTTTGAAAACGGACTCGAGGTGCTAAAGCAAAGGCTTGCTTGGGCTAAAGGCCCAAGTCTTCCCAAACAAGCCCCAAGAACCGGGTCTTACATGACTCTCTCTCAAGAAAATCCACACACGAAAACTCAGATAATGTTCATGAACCAAATGCCTCGCCACCGTCACCCAAAATGAAACGCCATGAAACAAAATGCATTCAACACGAACACAACTTCATCTTCCCCAAAACTTCAAGCTAGTGTTCATCATATGCTCTCCAATTCAGACAAAGAAGGTTACGGCGTAACAAGATCAATGTGTTTCCATGACCAAATCTAATTCCAAAATTGAATCTGATTCAAAGCTCACATACTTTCGTCTTCTGTGTGTGATCGGGAAATAACAAATGTACTGTTTTGCCAATATAGTAATAATATGAACGTTTCCCAAATTTCGATCTCGAGGAATGCGCAACAATATTAGTTTAAATAGTGATTCAATTGAACAAAACAAATAGTTGAAGGTTTGTAATAAGTCACTCTCTAATGGAATTAGAAGTAATACATAATAAATCTTGTACACAATTTATAATATTATGCCAAGGATGGTGTATGAATATCTCCTGTAATGACCTTGAATGTATATCTCCTCAAACAGTTCAAAAATGCAATTACCAGATCTTAAAATTGTTTCCTCCTAAAACCTTAGAGGGAAACCTTTGGTAATTCATTCTAATCTCTAAGTCCTTAGGTGATTATAGTGAAACCAAGCCTTTTGAAATAACAAGATAAAACCAATAACCATAGGGTATCCCTAGTCCTAGGTGATATCTACTACAGTTTTACTGTGCAAAAACCTTAACAATTGCAATCCCGTAAATTGTTAACCATATAACAATCCTTATTTTTTTGATAACGAAAGCATTAAAAACATTGCGCAATGAAATTGACAAACAGACATAATATTGAGGGAATTATAAATTCATAGTCATTACACTATCAAATCAGGGAAACCCCCTGGAATTGGGGGGCTTAACCATTCATATTATTCAAAGAAGATACAACATATAATTTAGACATTACAAGAATAAGAGGATTCGGTTGATCTTCAATCGCATCTGCTCTTGAAGGACCTCCATTCTCCATAACTCTTGATCGTTCCAATCTCAATCGTACCAATTCTTTATTGTGCAAAAAGTTCTCATTCTCTGCCTCCCAAAGTCCCCTAAATAGTTACTGATCAAATATTTGATAAAGCAAATGTCCAAAATGCCCTCCGGGATCAGCAATGCCAAAAAATGGGGAAATTAGAAGATGAGGCGTCCAAACCAACACTGACCGTGTCAGGCAACACGGTCGGCCGTGTTGGCTTACTGTGCCCCTCTCTCCAACACGCCCCTGCCAAGGTTGCTAACACGGGCGACCGTGTTAGGACTTTGTAAATTGAAACCTTGTACAGTAGAGATGACACGGGCCGTGTCAGCTGACACGGGCGGCCGTGTCAGCCTACTGGAAAATTCATGGTCTTAGGTGGCACTGTCTGACACGGGCACCGTGTCAAGACCTTGTTTTTATCCAAAAAAATTATTTTTACCATCTGTTTCTCCCTGCTCTTCTAATAAACTGCGTTCTATAGGTTGGGCTCGAACCTCTCCTTCCGTCCTGTGCGATTTATTGTGCGAACCTACAAACAAAAAGAAATGAACCACACCAAAATAATTGAAATCGTTAGAATTAAGAAGCATGGGTTGCCTCCCACGAAGCGTTGCATTTAACGTCGCATGGCTCGACGGTCGTCCCTCTTATCCTCTAAGACGAACATTTTCTATCAACCCACTCTCCTTCCCTTTGTAGTAATGTTTCAATCTTTGTCCGTTCACCTTAAATGTATCCCCGTTACTTGGATTTTTAAGTTCTATTGCTCCATGGGAAAGTACTCTGTGAACCAAAAGCGGACCAAACCATCTGGATTTCAACTTTCCCAGAAAGAGTTTTAACTTGGAATTGAACAAGAGTACCAACTGCCTTTTCACAAACTCCTTTCTCTGGATCTTCTGATCATGCCATTTTTTTTGTCTTTTCCTTATAGAGTTTGGCATTCTCATAGGCTTGATTCTTAAACTCTTCTAGCTCATGGAGTTAAAGAATTCGGGATTCACCAGCTTTGACAAGATCATAATTTAAGAATTTGGAAGCCCAAAATGCTTTGTGCTCCAACACGAGTTGAAAGTGACAAGATTTACCGTAAACTAACTGATAAGGGGACATACCTATAGGCGTTTTGAATGCCATTATGTACACCCATAATGCATCTTCCAGCTTCATTGCCTAGTCTTTTCGAGATGCGCAGACAGTCTTTTCCAGTATTTGCTTTATCTGCCTATTGGACACTTCGACCTGGACACTTGTTGGAGGGTGATATGGAGTGGAGATCTTGTGTTTAACATTATATTTATTCATCATATTTTCCATCTGTTTGTTTAAGAAACGAGTACCTTTATCACTGATAAGTGCTCCCGGCACTTCAAATCTCGAGAAAATATTATTCTTCAGAAAAGTCACTACCACTTTAGAATCATTGGTGGGCAATGCCACCGCTTCCATCCACTTTGACACATAGTCCACTGCTACCAAGATGTAATTCTTCCCAAATGAGGGTGGAAACGGTCTCATGAAGTCTATTCCCCACACATCAAACAATTCGACTTCCAGCATAGCATTCTACGCCATTTGATTTCTTTTAGAAATATTTCCTGTTCTTTGACATCTGTCGCACTCCTTAACTATGTCTTGGGAATATTTGAACAGTGTGGGCCAATATAGACCCGAATGAAGGACTTTAGCTGATATTCTGTCACCACTGAAGTGTCCTCCATAATCCGAGTCATGACAAGCTCTAAGCACATCCCTTTGTTCCTCCCCCGGGACGCATCTTTTGACTAGCCCATTTACTCTTCTCTTGTATAAGAATGGGTCATCCCACAAGTAGAACCTGCAATCATGAACAAACTTTTTCTTCTTGTTAGAATCAAAATCATTAGGGATTACACCACCTACCAAATAATTCGCATAGTCTGCGAACCACGGGATACCGATGACAGCTAGGATGTGTTCATCAGCACACTCATCTTTTATTGGTCTTTTGTCGTCCGTTTCTTCAACTAGAGACATTTGGGACAAACGATCGGCTACGGTGTTTTCACATCCCCTTTTTTCCCTAATCTCCGCATCAAATTCTTGGAGGAGTAAGATCCACCTTAGAAGCCTTGGCTTAAAATCTTGTTTAGCAAATAACTATTTCAAAGCAGCATGGTCAGTATAAACGACAACCTTCGATCCTAACAGGTATTGTCGGAATTTGTCAAATGCACAAACCACGGCCAATAACTCCTTCTCAGTAGTTGCATAGTTCATTTGTGTTGGGTTTAGCACATGACTAGCATAGTAAATGACATGTAGCAATTTCTCTCTCCGCTGTCCTAGAACTGCCCCTACAGAAATATCACTAGCATCGCACATGATCTCAAACGGAAGAGACCAATCAGGGGCAATAACAATCGACGCTGAAATTAATTTGTTTTTCAATGTCTCAAAAGTTGTGGTGCATTCTTCATCGAACATAAAAGCCTTATCCATGACCAATAGAGTGGTCAGCGGTTTTGCTATTTTAGAGAAATCTCTTATGAGCATGCGGTAAAAACCCGTGTGTCCTAATAAACTCCTGATACCTTTCTCGTTAACCGGATGCGGGAGTTTAGATATCACTTCCATTTTTGCTTGGTCGACTTCAATTCCCTTGTAGGAAATTTTGTGACCCAAGATTATTCCTTCTCGCACCATGAAATGACATTTCTCCCAGTTCAGAATTAAATTTGTTTTCTGGAACCTGTCTAAAACAAGAGAAAGGTTAGTTAAATAGTTATCAAATGAGGATCCAAATACAGAAAATTCATCCATGAACACTTCCATATGCTTTTCAAGCATGTCAACGAAGATGGAAGTTATGCAACGTTGGAAAGTGGTTGGAGCATTAAACAACTCGAATGACATTCTTCTGTATGCAAACACGCCATAAGGGCACGTGAATATTGTCTTCTCTTGGTCTTCCGGAGCAATAGCAATCTAATTATACCCGGAGTATCCATCTAGAAAACAGTAGTAATCATGACCGACTAGCCTTTCCAACATTTGATCAATGAATGACAACGGGAAGTGGTCCTTTCTAGTTGTTATGTTTAACCTCGTGTAGTCAATACACACGCGTCAACCTATAGCTGTCCTTATAGGGATTAACTCATTCTTCTCGTTTCTAATGATGGTGGTCCCTCCCTTTTTTAGGACCACATGCACCAGACTCATCCACGCGCTATCAGAAATAGGATAGATAAGACTTGCGTCTAAAAATTTCACCATTTCTTTCTGAACTACTTCTTTCATTGTTGGGTTCAGTCTTCTTTGAGGTTGGACCACCTGTAAGACCCCAATTTTGGCCCTAAGATCCCTCATGGTATCATAACATTGCATTTGCAAAGCCTCAAGGATCATAAGCATCTTGGTTCCCTTTGCCTTTGGGTGGTACCTTTTGTGAGTGGTTGAGATCACCAAGCATGCTTTGAATTGTATATTATTGCTTTTCTCATTTTGTTTACTAACCAAAAGCACAAAAGTATGTCACTAACATCTTTTGTTTGTAGCTTGAGCAGTCACAAGATCTAAAAGCTTCTAGGTGATCCTTTGTGCAAAGATATGGCCAAGAGAAGATGAAGGCAAGTATGGCAATGATTACCAAAGCTATCATCCATCAAATATGCCTCCCTAGTATCTCAATTCATCATTTTTGACCAGAACAAATCAAAGGGTTTGAGGTTTGTGTCCCAAGGAAACCCTAATTCATCTGTGTACCAAGTGTGCCTTGCTCATGAAGCAACCTCAGCCCATGGTCAAATACAATCAAGGGAAGTTCTTTAATTCATCATTTCATTCATATTTGAACTTATTTGAGTGTCCTCAATCATCAATTCATCAAGATATGAGTTGTGGACTTGAGAAGTTGATCAGTCAATTCATCTGACTATTTTGAAATGCACTGAGACCTAACATTTTGTGTGTTAGTCAAATGGAGATGATCCCAAGAGAAAAAAATGTTCTTAAGGACAATATGAACAACTTTCATGTTCATCCAATTTTGATTTGAAGTTTGGAAGGTCATCTCCCATTCCAAGACATTATAGGTCATTTTGACTGAAACCCTAATTTTGGGTCAACTTCCCAAGGACATGACTCATTCATTTTTTATGATTTTGAGGTGGGACCAAATGAATTGGAAATCTTATTGTGTCTAATTAAAATGTTATGTTGAACAAAATTTCAAAATATCAAAATAAATACATGTGATAATGCAAAACATTATAGATCACTTTGGGCCAAATGCATTAAAATGAAAAAAGTCCAACTTCAACTGCCCATAACTTCTTCATCAAAAATCCAAATGATTCAAAATTCAAGTCCAAATTGATTGTATTGAAGATATCTACAACTTTGATGTTGGAGGTTTTTCCATTTGAAGCTTGCAGCATCAAAACAGAAGGGCTTGAAGTTGGTTCATTTTGACAAATTTCTCAAAGGCATATTTTGAGCATTGAACTTCATGGCCTGTTTTCATAAATTTCCACATTCCAAATGAGTTTTTGTTCAACATAACACTTGTTCCCTATGTCAAGACCTTTCCAACCATTACCCACATGCTTATGTTTGGATTTTCTAATTGGCATTTTCGAAGAGGTGAACATTTAGGCATAATTATGGAATTCATGATGAAACTTCATGCACAAGCCTTTGCCTTGCCATTTGCACGTCCAAAACTCATTCATTTGTGTTCAGCATGCAAAACCAATTGAGTTTGGGCCTCACATACGCCTGTACAGGCCCATGCATGGAAGACCCAAGCTCATGCACACACGAGTTTTCCACCTCCTTGCATCACCTTGTGCTATAAATAGTGCACTGCTTCATTCATTTGGACACCCTGAATCAATCTGAAATGCTGCAGAAATCAAAACCTAGCCATCACTAAAGGAATACTCATTTTTCACTTCTGATTTCAAGTTTGAATTTCAACAAAATTAGTTTATCTTTAATACTTATTCCTTAACCTTGCACTCATACCATACTTCAAGTTCAAGCTGCAAGCAAAAGTTGGAAGGAATCGTGTGAATTAGAGCTGCTCTTCAAAGGTTTACACCTCAACTGTTTTGATCCATATCTCTTTGTATAATGTGATTTGTTTGTGTCCATTTGGTTTTCTGAAGTCCTCGGGCAAGAGGCAAGCCAGTGGTAGCTTTGATTTTATGTTTTGATGAACTTCAGTTTATGCACCTGGATTTTCCAACTCTGATTTCTCATTCCATAGAAACTTTGAGTACAATCCAAGGCTATAGGGGTGATGTACATCACCCCAGCTTTCCAATGATATGAGGATCGCGTGTTTTCATTAAGTTTTTTTCTCTGCAACTCTCACCGGAAAATGCAACCTCGCCGGAGAAGACGGTGGTGTACACCACCGTCTCTTTGCCATATCAAATCCGAGCCATTCGATGCATTTTCCAGATCTAATCGTGGCCATCAATTGTTATGACTTATTTTAATGCCTCGTGTGTCTCATTTACTAAGGCTTATGGTGAGCGCGCGCATGTGGAGCGTTTGATCCTCCATGTCAATTAATGAAATCTCATCCAACTCCTCTCCTTTTTTCTGATTTTCTGAATTTCCATTTTATTTTCTTTAATTTCATTTTATTTCAAAAATTCATAACTCTCTCATTTTAATTCCAAAAAATATGGGACCAATTGCATTATTTCTCTTTTTAATTCTAGTTTCTAAAAATGATTTTTAATATTTTTTATTTTATCATTTGATATTTTTTGTGAATTTTCTCTTTTCTGGTTATTTTTAATTCATTTTAAATAGTTCCTGATATTCAAAAAATGCAAAAATATTTTCTCAACCTATTTGAATGATGATGGATCTATGAAAAATACTCTCATCAATTTTTTAATTGATTTGAGATTTATTTGAGATTTTAGTTCAATTAGGTTATTTTTATTCATTTTTAATTGATTAAAAATAGTTTCTGACTTTTAAAAATGCTGAATTTTTTTGTCAAACTTTGTTTGACCTTGTTGAACTTGGGATAAATCACTTGGACTTTTCAAAGTTGATTTGAAGTGATTTTGAAGTTTGACCTTTCTTTAATATTTTAATTCAAGTTTATTTTCAAATATTAAAATGCCAAAAATATTTTGTTTATTTCTTGACTTCCAATCTTCATCCCACTTCTGTTTTTGATTGTTTGACCATGATCCTCAATGTCATTGGTCAACACTTGTTGATTGGTACATTCCATTTCATTTAATGCACTTTATTCTTCTTATTTCCATTATCCATCTTCTTCTTCTTTTCTTTTTTTGATCAATGAGTTAAAGGTTGATAAGTTAGCATTGATTAGGGAGGTTTAATCTTCCTTGATTCAAATCTAATTCATCTTGATCAATTGATCAAGTGAATGGCTTTGCATTAAGGATAGGTTGCTTCCTAAATCATGCAAAGGACTTAAACCAATACAAGATCATTTCCCATTTTCTTTTTGGCATGGCAAGTTGTTGGAACTTGGTTCACTAATCAAGACTTCTAACTTGTGTTGTTGCCTACATTATTATTGACCGGCCTTAGATAGTTGTGACTTCTACATAAGTCCAATTACGATTGCTTAACATAGCGCTAAATTTTCCTTATGGCACACTAACTACTAACCATTAACCATTAACATTTACTTTTTGCACTTTACTTTTATGCAATTTACTATTCTTGTACATATTATTCATTTGCTTTTTCCTTTTGCTCATTGGAGCACATGTTTATGTTAATGCAATTTGCCTTTTGCTCACTTGAGCACATAATTGTGTATATACTATTGTGTTTGTGTTTTGTTTGATTGTTGTGAACCAAATGCAAAGAAATGGACAAATGGACTTAGACTTTAGGACTTTCCCTATGCAAATTTGGAGTCAAAGAGCAACTAGGCATTGGGCCTTTAGAATGCTATAAAAGTCAAAGAGCAACTAGGCATTGGGCCTTTAGAATGCTACAAATGTTGAAGAGAACTTTGAAAGGACCAATCTCTAAAACTCCTTCTTGTCCATTCTTTATTGTTTGATGGAACTTTTTAATGTGTGTGTTCTTGTGCTAGGGATTCCAACATTGAGCCTAAGTGAGGAACCATTGTCATGAACTTCTAAGAGAGAGAGATCTAAAAGCCATTGGAGGATTCCTAGGAGCTTGTTTTGCTTATGTGCTTGATTGCTTGAGTATTGGTTTATCTTGCTTGCATATTCCAAAGGATGGGAGCTACTTGGATCATCAATATGATCTCAAGAGAGGAACTCCATTTATGGTTTTACTTCTTATCCCTCCCTTCTTGTATGATTAGGACTTTAGCCTCTCTTCTCCTTCCCTCCACTCTAACCCAAGCCAAAACCTTTTTGTGCAAACATTTAATACTTCATTTTAAACATTAGAAACCTAAGCATTATGCTTTTGATTTTCAAACTTTCTTTTCATAACACTTATTTTGAATTGAACTCTTAAATCAACTTTGACCATATTTTGTAAATACTTTTCATTGGTAAATATAACCCATTCAAATGCCTTTTGTGGTTTCAATGGCCACTTTCTTAATCAACTTTTTCATAACCTTTAGCTATTAGGTTTGAGTTATCCTTGAGGTAGATGTAATACTCACCTATATCCTTAGTGGTGGACAATGAGTCTTCCATGCTTATTATAGGGTTAACCCCTCACTAGCATGTTGAAGCTATCCTCACATGGTGGATTTGTAGTTTTAGGTGGAGTTTTCTCCCTTGGATAATAAAAGACCTTAAGGCTTTTGGACTAATCAATTCACCCACTCATTTTGAGATTTTTACCCCGAACTACGAGGTTTTGATCCTAATCTTTTTTTAAGATGGTACGTAGGCAATGGGTTCATCCATCCAAACACAAAAATGTAAATAAACTTGTATATTCTCTTCTCATCTCTTCAATCATGTTTGCACAAATAAATTTTCACAAAATACCAACCTTACAACCAATGTGAAAAGGGCTCCCTAGGAGTACCTAGGATGTTTTGGGTGCTTAAAACCTTCCCATTGCATAACCAACCCCCTTACCCAGATCTCTGACATTTTTACTAGTTTTTGATTCGATAAAACTTTTAGGTTTTTGTTTGCTTTCTAACCATTCCTTTGGATAAATAGAAGTGCGATGGCGACTCGACTTGTATGGTTTACCTTGGATTTAGTCAATATCTCTAATGGTAACGAATACCCCGCTACACCACCGGTTTGTGGTCGTCTTCCATGAGAATTCTATGCATGCGCATTGTAGGGCTAATACCTTTCAATTCCTCAATTGCCCATCCAATAACATTTTTGTATTTTTTTAGTACTTGGATGAGCTTCTCTTCTTGGATATTCTTGAGGCTCAAATTTATTATAACCGGGCATTTACCTTCAGAATCGAGAAAGACATATTTTAGATTCTTAGAAAGTTGCTTCAACTCCGTTCCCTTCTTGGACTCTTTATTATCCTCACTAGTTTGAGGTGATCGTAAATCTTCCCACCGGTGTGGTCGAGATCCTTTCCAAGGGGGTTGTGCATCCATCATGCCAAGCACTTCGGATTCCCCGTTGTCCACCTCTTTATCACTGCTGAAAATGGACAAACTCAACACTCTTTATAAAGGTAACCGCGGTGCATTCAAAGGACTATCATATGTAATCACTTGATCCAGAACCTCTATAGTGTGACTGGTGCAAATATCATCTTTGTATTTCATGGTGTTTTGAAGATCAATTTTTAATTCCTCATCATAAACCTTCAAAGTCATAGTCCCTTCTTCTATGTTGATCAAGCATCTTCCCATCTATAAAAAGGGTCTCCCAAGAATGAGAGGAATCTCTTCATCTTCAGGCATTTCTAGAATCATGAAATCCACTGGGATTACAAACTTGTCAATTTTCACTAGAACATCTTCAACAATACCATAAGGTTTCTTAACCGAATGGTCAGTGGATTGGACTGTCATCCTGGTATCTTGCACATCCCCTATACCCAGCATCTTGTAAATGGATAACGGCATAAGACTCACACTGACTCCTAGATCAATAAGATCCTTTTTGAATGACCTATCTCTGATGGTGCAAGGAATAGTGATATCTCCTCGATCTTTCTTCTTCATTGGGATCTTCATACCCTGCAAAATAGAACTACAAGTTTTTGTTAGAATAATCGGGTTGGTATCGCTGGTACGCTTCTTAGAAATGATGTCCTTCATGAACTTGGCATACATAGGCATTTGTTCAAGTGCTTCCAAAAGCGGAATGTTAATTTCTAGCTTCTTTAACAACTCTAGGAACTTCTCAAAGTTTTTCTCATGTTTCCCCTTTTTCTTGTTTCTGGTGGGAAAAGGAAGCTTTAATGATCGGCTTAGGCTCAGTGACTTTTTCTTTCACCACTTGTTTAGGTGCAACCAATTCTTCCCTCACACCTTCATTTTCTTTGATCTCAAGATCAACTTCGATCAATTGATCTTCCTCTTCAGCTGTCTCCTCAAGGACTTCATGAGATTTACTGCTTCTTGTTGTCACAACACTCACATTATTATGCTCTCTAGGATTTGTCACAGTTGCACTAGGTAGAGCACCTTGTGCTTGAGAACTCGAAGCTAATTGTTGTGCTATTTGACCCATCGGGACTTCAAGATTTTTTATGGATGTGGTAGTGTTTTTCTGATTGTTTCGGGTTTATTCTTGGAATTGAACATTATGAGTTGTCATTCTTTCAATGACAATTTCCCAATCAACTTTCTTAGGGGCTTGTTGTTGCTGTTGTTGTTGATATTGAGTTTGGATTGACCTTGTTGAGGAGTGTTCCCTTTCTGATATTTCCATGAGAAATTGGGATAATTCTTCTAACCCGGATTATATGTGTTGGAATATGGATTATTCTGCTTCAAAAATTTGATTTCCTCAACTTGTTGAGGGGTTGCAAAATAATACACCGTTTGGTGCGGTCCATTACAAATCTCACAATAGACAATAGGAGCAGGTTGGACTTGTGCCACCTGTTGGGTACCTATATTCATCTCCTTCAGCTTCTTCTCAACTTCAGAAGCTATAGTATCTTCTATACGGGTTTTATTGGTTTCTAGCTTCAAATCGATAACCCATTCCGGTTTACTTACACATCTGTCGTACAGTTCCAAGTGCTCATTAGCAGTAATTGCTTCAATGATCTTTTTGATATCGATGGCTGTTGAGAAATTGGTAGAGCCACCGACTGCGGTATCAATCAATTGTTTGGTCTTTATTTTGAGACCATTCACAAACATTTGCATTTGTTCTGTTGGATCCATATTATGAGTCGGGCAGGCTACCAAGACTCTGTTGAATCTCTTGTAGGCGTCTCCCAAGGATTCCCCGTCCTTCTACTTAAAATTCAGAATTTCATACCTCTTCCTCAGAAAAAACTGATGCTGGAAAATACTCATTCAGGAAGGCTTTTTCCATCGCTTCCCAAGATGTAATGCTCCCGGTTAGGAGAGAATAGAACCATTCTTCGGCTTATTCCGCTAAGGTGAATGGGAACATTCTCAACTTCTTAGCTTCCTCGGTGTGACCATCAATTTTTAGAGTGTTGCTCATGGTCAGAAACCTCTGTTAATGCTTGTTTTCATCTTCATTTACCTTTCCAGTGAAATGCTTCCTTTCAAGTTGATTAATAGTAACAGGATGTTACTGGAAATTAGCCATATTCCCTGGTTGGTTGGCAATTGTTAATCTGCCGGTTGGTGCATTTGCGCCTCCGTAGTCACCCAACAGTCTTTCTGGTGGCGGTTGGTTCTCCCTCATTATTTCGATCTCTCTCTTCGAACCTAAATCTGAACCTGAATGAATGTAAGGTTGTTGTTCTTCTGATTCCAATCTTGCCAATCGAGCTTGTCTAAGTCTTGCCCACCAAGTTTTTTCGATTTCTGCGTCAAAAGGAAAATCAGTTGAGGCCTTACCTCACATACAAATATCATACACAAATTAGTTGATAATGATCGAAATAAATAATTAAAAGAATGAAGAATAATTTTTAGTTGCACAGCAACAAAATTTCAATTGAAATAATTTAAACTTTATATTTGGCAGTCCCCGAAACGGAGCCAAAAACTTGATCGGGAAAATATCAAGTGTACTATTTTGCCAATGTAGTAATAATAGGGACATTTCCCAAATATCGATCTCGAGGATTATGCAATAATATTAGTTTAAATAGTGATTCAAATGAATAAAACAAATAGTTGAAGGTTTGTAATAAGTCACTCTCTAATGGAATTAGAAGTAATACAGAATAAATCTTTTACACAATTTATAATATTATGCTAAGGATGGTGTACGAATATCTCCTGTAATGACCTTGAATGTATATATCCTCAAACAGTTCAAAAATGCAATTACCAGATCTTAAAATTGTTTCCTCCTAAAACCTTAGAGGGAAACCTTTGGTCATTCATTGTAATTTCTAAGTCCTTAGGTGATTATAATGAAACTAATCCTTTTGAAATAACAAGATAACACCAGTAACCATAGGGTATCCCTAGTCCTAGGTGATATCTACTACAGTTTCACTATGCAAAAACCTTAAAAATTGCAATCCCTCAAATTATTAACCATATAACAATCCTTATTTTTCTGATAACGAAAGAATTAAAAACATTGCACAATGAAATTGACAAACAAACATAATATTGAGGGAATTATAAATTCATAGTCATTACACGATCAAATCAGGGACACCCCATGTCATTGAGGGGTTTATCCACTCATATTATTCAAAGGAGATACAATATATAATTTAGACATTACCAGAATAAGAGGATTCTGTTGATCTTCAATCGCATCTGCTCTTGAAGGACCTCCGTTCTCCGTAACTCTTGATCGTTCCAATCTCAATCGTACCGATTCTTTATCGTGTAAAAAGCTCTCGTTCTCTGTCTCCAAAAGTCCCCTAAATAGTTACTGATCAAATATTTGATGAAGCAAATGTCCAAAATGACATCCGGGATCAGCAATGCCAAAAAACTGGGGGAATTAGAAGATGAGGCGTCCAAGCCAACACTAGCCGTTTCAGGCAACATGGTCGACTGTGTTGGCTTACTGTACCACTCTCTCCAACACGCCTATGCCAGGGATGCTGACACGGGCACCCGTGTCAGCTCCCTGTTTTAGCTGATGGGATCCTTCATCTTCCTTCCCTTTTTAGCTCCCTGTTAGGCAACACGGATGGCCGTGTCAGGGCTATTATACCTTCAAAATTCTTCTTCCGATGAGCCCAGAACGCCTGATTCCCTTGGAGAGTCTTTGAGTGTTCTTGCTTGCACCTGAAACCAATCAAACTACCAAAAGGAGGCATAAACTTGAGTACATTGATGAAAACCGAAGATAATAATCAAAAAAGAATGGAAATGCAAACATCTAATTTAATAAACAAAATAACATAAACAGGTAAAATAATGTGTTACCGACTTCGTGAATTTATGTCGAATGAGTGTCAGAAAATAAGTAGAATTGGAGACCGATCGGCGTGCATAGGATTAAAGGATACGAAATGTAAAGGGAACTTACCGATTCGAGACTTTGACGTGAATATTCCAAGTTCCAATCTTTCTCTTAGATCAATGCTTTATGGCTCTATTCGTGATTTCATCGTCATTCTTCAAATTGCCGCCTTGTTGATTATGAAGAGTGTGTGTTGGTGAAAAGTGTTGCATTGAAGAGTGAAAGGCAATTGAATTTTTTCTATGAAAATTACGCCTTCAAAGTTGTTTAAGTGAATCCCAATCTATGAAGGTGAAGGTCTTCCCCAAAACACTCTAAGTTCTCTCGTCCTCGCCTCCTCTGTTAGAATTTTTTTGTTATCCTTATGCTTCTGTTATCCGCTTCTTTCGCCTTCCAATTTCTGTTATGAGCTTCTCCTTTTTGTTATGCTTATGTTTTCATCTCCTCCCTTCTTTGATTTTTCCTTCGTGTTTTATTATTGTTGTTGGGTCAACTTCTGGAATCGAGAGGTTTTGGGTGAAAGATCATTTTTGAAAAGTTCTTGAAAGGTTGAAAACTTGGTTCTGTAATGATGAAGTTAGGTTGTTAGAAGAAAAAATAAGGTTAGATAATTGCAGAGTTGTTGTTGAAGATCGTTGAAAGGTTGAAATTCGGTTATGTTATGGAAGTTTAGGAAGGAGGTTTTTAATTTCTGTTAGGGATAAGTTTTGTTGGTTATTGACAAATGGGAGCTGGAATCTCAGTTTTGAGAACTAGTTAGAAAATCGTTGAGAGTTGGTTGAGGGAAGTGAAGCTAAGGGATTGCAAAGTTGTTGAGGAGGGTCGTGAAGGTTCTCCAAATCTTTCTGATTGAAGAAGTTATTGAAATGTTGTCTCGTCTTCGGGATTGTTGAATGAGTTCTATTTTATTCATTGTGAATGTTGAAGAGGTCATTGAGAATTTGGTTTCGTTGTAGGGAGAGGAGGTTAGAAGGTTGTTTAGAAGGTTAGAGAGATTTCTATTCCATAATTGGTTTTTGTTTAATTCCCCTTTAGAGATTGGGAGTTAGGTTCAGTTGTGGGTTAGTTGAAGTTTATTATGTCAGTTAGTTTTGTTATTGTTGTTGTGATTTCCTGTTAGGTTAGCTTGCTGAGCTATTATGACATGTTGGACCTGTTTGTTAAATTCAAATGTATGTTATGCGATGTTAAATTAAAATGTATGATTGTTAGTGTTATATGAATCAATTTGAAGTTGAAGTTGTTGGTGTAAGCCCTAGAGGCAAATACTTTTGGTACTTGTATCGAATTATTTATTAATAATAAAAAGGCTTTTTCTTTATTATGTTTATTTAATAAAGTCCCTGGAATAGCTAGTCTGTTTAATGTATCAAGTGTGACTTAATCATGAAATCCCATTAAACATAAGGACATTATTCTTAAAGTATCCATAGTCGAGCTTTGTTGTAAATTTGGATAACATTAAAACATTAAGACTATTATGTATATAGACCGATGATCACATCTCATGGATCATGGATAAGGAGTTATCAAGTTTTAAACATAGGTATGAATATTAAGAGTAATATTTATACTGGATTGACCCGCTATGAGAATACTATATAGAAGGTTATGCAAAGTGTCATAAGTTACTCTCATGGTATTAGTGGTATATACCACCCTTCGGTCTGAAACCACTATAGACCCTAGCTGTAGAGTCAAGTGCCTTATTGCTGATCAAACACTGTCTGTAACTGGATGACCATAAATACAGTTGATGGGTACTCCACGAAGCATGTTGAGGGACATGAGGGACCTAGATGGAATTTGTCCATCCTGCATAACAAGATAATTGTCTAAGGGCCCAATATTGAACTGGACAAGGATGAAACGGTCTATGCCTTGTGTTCAATATAGGCATAAGGGCAAAAGGGTAATTGTATACATAAGTATTATCACAAAAGGATTTGTCAGATCACATGACATTTCCGTGTCTTGGGTAGCAGTGATGTGTTGCTAGATAATGCTCTTGGTTTATTATGTTAAATACGTGATTTAATATAATTACCAATGTCGCGAGAACCTACAGGGTCACACACAAAAGGACGGATTGATGAGAGATAGAGTAAATAAGGAACATCTTAAGGTATGGTGCACTTAAGTGAATTGCAGAACATCGTAAGGTACGGTGAACTTAAGTAGAATATGAAATATGGTAAGGTACCACGCGCTTAAGTGATTTTGGTATATCATAAGATATGAGCCACATACACTTAAGTGGGCTTTTTAGCTTGCAGCCCACACAAGTGGTTCTATAAATAGAACCCTTGTGCAGAAGCATTGGATTAGCTGAAAATTTCGTTTCTCTCTCTCTCTCTCTCTCTCTCTCTCATTCAAAGCCTTCATTCGTAGCAGCTAGCATTGAGACTGAAGGATTTCGTTCGTGTGGACTGAGTAGAGGCTTTGTCACCATTCAACGTTCGTGATCACTCCTTTGATCTGCATCATGGGTTTCAATCACCACAAGAGGTAACGATTCTACCACTGATCATGCCCATTCGTAAGGATCACTAAAGGGAGAAATTTTTTAATTTCTGCTGCGTTTTGGATCGCTATTCTCCTTCACCTATCTATAATGGAATGAAAAGGAAAAGTGAGGGATATGAAATATGGATCGATAAATGGCCTTGAAAAACTAATTATCTAACCAATTTACAAGTTCGGTAGTCGAGCTCCCGACATTAAACGAAGCGCTAAGTGGAAGGCAATCCACAACCTTTAATCTTTTTATTTTCTTTTTAGTTGTTTTCATTTTTATTATTTTCCTCAAAGGAGAAGTGAGTTCTCTCCGAGTGGATGTCCTAGGATTTATGGATGTCGTTAACGAATAGTTCGATCATGTATTCCAACAAATCCATTCTTTGGAGCATTCTCGTAGACCAAAGTGATAGCTAGTATTAACTGATTATACTAGAGTTTTAGTATTTTCTATGTTTAGTATTTTAATTATCATCAAAATTTGTTTCCCTTGTTATTTTCCAGTATTTGCCTACTTTACCGTCGATGTATCGACATGAACTCGTGTTACATCTACGTTTAATTAATGTACTTTGCATTTCAGTCACTTATCTTATTTTATCGCTTATTATGTTCATTCTTACATATTTCATTGCTTCTTAATTATAGATAATAATTTTAATTAACTACTTTGTAGCCTTAATATGATTTCTCTGCTTTAATCTTTAAAATTGCCAAAATTGCAAATTTTAGGTTAATGGTGTTTGCCATTAAGCTAATAGTGTTCGCCATTCGCTTCAAATTTGAAAGTCCCAATATTTTAGGCAGATGGCATTTTCCATATGCCTAATGGCGGTTGCCATATCAAGAAAATAGAACATTTTCCTCCCTTTCCTTCTCCCCCTGTGCATTTTTCAAATCCCTTTTCAACTAAAACCCTTCAACTTTCTACTCTATACAATATTAACTAAAACCCTCTGACTTCCAACTACTCCACTTCCTCCCAATCATTATAAATTCACGACGAATCACTTTCTAACTTAACTATCCCTTCCATTCACTCTTTTCTTCTTAAATCACATAGCCTTCTCTTCCCATTCCCTTTTTTTTCATTCATCCAAAATGCCTCCATGAGTTGTTCGACCAAGAGGAGATGTGGATTACATGGGGATTGTTTTCGCCGAGGGAATTGATGGCGAGAATCAGAGGAACAGACACAACAAGCTCTTTAAGAGGGACGTCTTAGCAACACGGTACCCCAACAATGTTGCTCTTCACGATTTGGGCTTATCCGATAGTGTCTATTGGATGCTTAACAACTTAGGTATGTCTCATTTTCTTACTTTAACTAGTCCTACATTTATCTGAGTTACCTACAAGTTCTTGAGCTCTTTTTCGGTACACCACTCCTATCAGAGGATCCCGAACAACTGACATTGCATATTTTAGAATGTTCAACAGAACTCACGCTATTAACCAAGACCAACTGGCCGATTTACTTTCATTCCCTCATCGGTATGATTTTTCATGCCAACATCCTTTAGAGAGCGATTGGGAATCCAGCACTCTCGACTTTTGGCAGCAACTATCTGGCAAAACCACCACAGACTGGGAAGGCCTAAAAGCTACAGTTATCCAAATCCTGACCATTCGGTATTTGCACTGTATTTTAGCCAGTACTATTTTTGGTCGAGAGAATACCTACAATGTGAATTCTAAAGACCTTTTTCTTATTTATTGTGCATTTTCTGGAACAAAAGTTAACCCGACACCATTCTTACTTGCACACTTCTGTAAGACCCCAATTTTGACCCTAAGACCCCTCATGCTATTTCATCATATGCATTAGCTTTGGGATCACACCTTGGCATCCTCCTTATCCCTCATTCATTGGGTTTGCATTAAGAGAGATCACCAAGAATATTTTATTGTATCATACTTTGTTTTTCATTATTTCCTAACTAAAATACCAAAAATATGTCAATATATAGTTTGTTGCTTTTGTAGGTAGTGTGTGTGCTCACCTATGCTATACCAAGCTCATATCTAGGGTTTGAGACCCTCAATGCAAGGAGTTCAATCAAGAAATGGTTTACATTAACTTTAGGCATCATATATAGATCCCCATGATCTTTACATATCATTTTGATCAAGAAAACATCAAGAGTTTGGAGATTGTTTGCCTTGGAAACCCTAATTCATTTGGGTATCTTGTGTGACTTCTTCAACAAGTTTCTTCAACAATTGATCAAATATTTCAATGGATACTTCATATTACATCATCTTATGCATATATGATCCTACATGAGTCCCAAAAGTCAAGAAGAATATCAAGCTAGCAAGAGGGTTCATGGTGGTTGACCAGAGAAAGTCAACTGGTCAAAACTGGGGTTCCCTAGACCTTATCTCCTACAATTTTTGTCATATGAAAATGATTCTAAGAGCAAAGTTACTCAAAATGACATTCCAAACAACTTTAATGTTTAAGTCAAAATCTAGTTTTTCTTGTAAAGTCATTTTTTATGGTGAAAGATTATAGGTCATTTTGTCTGAACCCTAGTTTGGAGGTCAACTTCTCAAGACCATAATTTGCTCAATTTTCATGAGAGGAAATCCATTCAAATTCCATGATCAAATTCAAGGTGTATAATTCAACTTTTATGTTTGGAGGAAGCTCAAAGTCAACTTGCAAATGCATGTGCCAAGAGGAAACATTATAGGTCATTTTGGGCCAATACCATTGAACAAGTGATTTTCCTCAACTTCTAAAATGCATAACTCCTTCATGAAAAATCCAAATGAGGTCAAATTTGTGACCAAATTTAATAAGTTTGAAAGAGATACAACTTTGATGAAGGAATGTTTTTCATTTTAAGTCCATAGAAAAAGTTATTTAAGGTGGAAGAAGTGAACATTTGACTTGGGACATAGAAAATTTTCAAATATGTTTGATTTCCCAAAATTCCACCTCAAATTTCATCATGATACAAGCTTCAAATGAAAAAGTGTTTAACATGAAAGTTGTTCCCTTTTATCTCACCTTTCCAAAAAGTCTAAGATCGTCTCATTTGGATCAAAATTGAAGGACTTGCGCATGGGTGCAATGTGAGGTACCATTTGGAAAAATCTCATGATCCAATTCAATTCAACAATGCATGGCTTAATGCAGCACCTTCAGCATGACGTGTGAAGACTTTTGGACCTTTGCCAATCATTCTTTGGCCTTTGTACACGCCCATGCAAGCTCATGTTGATTATTGCTATTTCTGAACATTGAAAAGAAAGTGTGTAGAAATCAATTGCATTAGCTATAAATAGAAGTGCATTGTGATCATAACTACACACACACCCTGCCCAAGCTTTGCTAGACTGATCTAAACCCTCACTGCCATAGAATTTATGAAGATTTCTCTTGAAATCGAGCTTGAACTTCATCTTCTGTTTGGAAGTTCAAACTCTAGAAATTCACTTCCCTTTTCATCTCAATTGGCTTATGCAAGCAAGAGGAAGAGAAAGCAAGCAAATCCAGATCAAGATCAAGTGAAATTGGATCAACTCGAAGGTGATTTTTCATAAACTTCATCTATTTGATTCTCTTATAATTCTTCACTATTCTTTATGATTTTTGGTTGGCTGAAGTCCTACCAACGTAGGCAACAAGGTTGAGTTGCTTTGAGGTCAAATCGAAGCAACTCAGTTTATGATCCTCAAAATTCAAATCCCTTTATCTTTTTATATACTTGGAATTGGAGAAAATTGAGGCTAGATTCGAGCTCCTGAGCATTTTTTTCTTTAAATCCATGTCTTTGATTTTCATTTTGGTGATGGTTGATGGTGGACCAGTCCGGTGAGGTCCACCGGAGAAGAAGACCGGATTCCTAGCTCTGATGATGTGTTGTCCTACCTCTCAGCCACAGGATCCATTCTATATGACATTCTTGTCTGTTTTATGCTTAGGATTAGTCTCTTCATTTCCTCCCACTTCTTAAATTTCAAAATCTCTCCCCCTTTTCAAAAAAATTCTTTGCTTGTGATTTCAAACTTAGACTCTTGTTGCAAATTAGAAACTTTGGCCTCATGCCGTCGAATTTTTAAACTTTTTTCTTAAATCAAACTTGTAATTCAACTTAACCATATTGACTTAAAATTTCAAAAGACAAAAAGAACTAACACCCATTCAAACTTTTTGGGCCCTTTGTGCCCCTTTTAACTTAACTTTTGATTAAAAGCAATCCACTCATTTTTGAAATTGATACCACGAACTACGAGGTTTTGATCCCTCATTTTTATGTTGGTACGTAGGCACAAGTCTTAAGGTCTTGTCAAACACAAAAATATAATCAATAAATTCTTTTCTCATCTCCGCACTCTATTTGTTTCAAACGTCTGTTATACCAAAACACATACACACATAAAAAAGGGCTCTCTAGGAGTACCTAGGACACTTTGGGTGTTAATACCTTCCATTTGTGTAACCAACCCCCATACCTGTAATCTCTGGCATTTTATTAGTTTTGATTTGAAAACTTCTTATCTTTGGGTTTTGTTTGTACTTTTCCCTTTTCCTTTGGAAACAATAAAAGCGCGGTGGTGACTCTGGTTTTATTGACGTTAAGTTTATCCATAGCTTAATGGTCATGAATTTACCGCTACAACTTCCAGTCCACCTGATCTCAGACTAGAGGTCCTATTTGTGTAAGAGGGCTAATCACATTCATAGCCCTTGCTTTAAACCTAGGCACGTAGTTGGCTACGCTTGAGCCGTTAGAGACTCTGTTTGTCGACCTTGATTATTGTCGTAGCATGCGCCTCATTAAAAATAAACCTGACGACAAGTATTCCTTAATGATTAGTAACCGAGAGGTTATGGGAGTTACTTTACCTTATGTCGCACGTATCAACATGCGAATGAGCGTTAATTGGACCTTTGATCTTAACGCCCCCGAGCCCGATCACATGGAGCAAGATGCTCCCCACACTGGCACCCAAGCACACATCACACTTGCTTTTCCTAAATCTTTTGCAGGTACCTCATACGGATATCAGCCCTGCGAGGAGTATGACTACACCTCAATGAGGACAGCTCTTGATGACATCCTAAGTGAGCTTAGACATCGGAATGATGCCAGGGCAGACCGTGATGTCCTACTTAGGAACATTCAAATACAGCAGGAAGAGATAAGGGCCTCCCTTGATCAGATCAGCCAGACTCAACTTGATTTTGTCGAGCGGACAGATCTCTACATGGTTGACCTCATTGACAATATGAATGGAGTCCATATGGAGGTGGCAGGTATCAGGGAGTACATGCAACATGTGCCCAAACCTGCTTTCGGCAGAGGAGGTTTTGCGCGACATAGAGGCCGCAACCGACATCATTGAGCCACCCTACCAGGTTACACTAATCCTTTCTTCGCCTTGCACTAAAACATTGAGGACAATGTTTGTTTCAAGTGTGTGGGAGGAGCTTTACCACTTTTCTATTATTTACTATTTTATTTTCAATAGTTTCCTACTTAGCTATTTTTAGCTATTGGTCGAGTCATACATGTGATGTCTAATCCTATTACGTGATAAAAAAAATTCTTTTGTCTAATCCTATTACGTGATAATTTTTTTCCTTACCCGATCACTTAGCCCAACGGTACAAACTCTTAAAATTTTAGTTGATGCTTAAGCAAAATTTTGCTAAGTAAGTGCGAATAAAAATTGAAATCGAGATCATAGTCACTAACATGTTCACCTGCCTTGAATGTGTACGGATAACGGGCTTAATGTGATTGCGCTAGAATGAAAAAGAGGTTGAAAAAGAACAAAAGAATGTAGGTCAAGTTATAATGGCATGATTCGAATTGGTTTCGCATAGGGAGGAGTTTTTGTCCGTGAAATGCAGACGTGTGTCACTACGATGTCCTTATTTTTGGTATCTAGTGCCTATTTACCTAACATTAGCCTAGCAGTCTCGTACTACTTAGAGTGTCGTCATGCCTATGTTTCAGACATTGTGTTTAATTGTTTATCATGTGCGTTGGGTGATTGCTTGAGGACAAACAACGGTCTAAGTGTGGGGGAAATTGATAACGAGAAATCGTATCGTGTTTTTAGGCTCATTTCACATGATATTTGTTTATGTTTTTATGCATTTTATCGTCTTTTACTTCTGTTTTATTTGTTTTGCAGTTATTATTCGATATCATTGAAGTTTTGGAAGCCTCGCGGAAAAGGAGCGAAATAGGAGCAAAAGAGCCAATGTATGCATTATGTCCAGACGGTGTTCACCACCTAGAAGATGGAGTTCTCCATTTACTTCGCTTCCATGTCATTTAAAACATGGAAGGAATAGTGTTCTCCATTATCACGCAGTAACAGAACTGCGCTAGTGGGCAGTTTTGGACCATTTTTTATCCTATATTTTCCCTCCACTCTCCATGCACGATCCAAGGGAGTTATTAGGTCTCAAAACCTCTATAAATAGGATTGTTTGAGACTTTGGAAGGATCCAACTTATGCGGAAGCGCTGTCGAAAGCGCGTTTTAGAATTAAGCATAAATTACCTGTAAAAGTGACAGTAACTCACATCGAGGGATTGTCACACCTGTTCTAGTTTTATTATGTTTTTATCTTCATTGTACTCTTGGATCAAAGAACAAGTTTGCTGTTATTTTATTTTGAAGTTAATTCAAGTTCAAGTTCAAGTTAATTCCAGTTTTATTTTTAAGCAATTTCAGGTTCTTTTTACTGCTTTTGATATTTGCATGTCTTACTGTTTCAATAACTTGTATGTCATGTTGCTCTTAATTTTGAATGTTTTAATTATGCTTTTCCCAAATAATATCATGTCTTGCTAATTTATTTTGAGTCTGGCATATGAGGATCGTCGTTACCGACGGGACTCGGTAGAAATAATAGGTGCAAATTTATGATTTAACTATGTTATGGCTTTAGTTTCCAATTGTATGTTTTACTATTTTGGCACGAGAGTGTGAGATAAGTTAAGGTTCAATCCGATAGTGCGAGAGTGAGAGGAAGGAACCAGATAGTGGAAACTAGGCATTGATCCTAAAAACAACGAGAGTGCTTTAGACATCGTTTAGGATCTCATTTACTTTCAAAATACGCTTTCTAATTAGAATGGGTGAGCGAGAGAAAAATACTGTGGTTAGGAGGTGTGATCTTTGTCAATAGCGTGAAAGTGTGAGATGAGACCTTTAAGTCGGTATTTTCTATATAACGCAATAGAATCATATTTAGGGTCCAATTCTACCTAATCCCTTAGGTACGCGAAATCCATATTTCGGACTCGTTTGTTATCATAACTTTTAAACCGTTAGAAATTAGTATCTTCGTTTCCGTTCCTACCCTTATAATCTTTAGCATTAGTTTGACCATTAGTTCTTGTGGGTTCGATAATCTTTTAAAACTACACAATAGGCAGTGCGCTTGCAGTCATAATTCGACAGACACGCCCGTCGCTCATCACCTTTCACAGCAGTCTGCATGTCCCTTTAGTTACCGCTACACTTCTTCTCACCTTCCCTTATTCAACTATTTTTGTCTTATTATATTATACTAGTTTTACTCACATTTAATCTACCTTTTGGATTGGATACTGCTACACGTTTTCCCTTCCCTAGTATCATGCGAAACCTATTATGTAGTCCTACTATTTATCACAATTTATTTTTTATTCAATTCTCTTATTAAATGGTCCAATCACATTTACCCATCATAACACATTTTATGCTAAGCTTTGGTAATAAAATCTTACCTTCTATCAAATAAAAAATTCAGCACTCTCTCTCCCCTAGTGCAAACCGAAAACTTCCTCTCTCTTCTTCCTCCATTGCTTCAAACTTGTGTTCTCTAAGATAAGTTATGGCTTATCAACTTAAGGCAAAGGGGAAAGGAAAGGCATTAAGTTCCATAAGTCCCCTAGATCTCTCAAGGCTCTTCACCACTCAAAGTCAACAAGAAAGGTATAAAAAATTCTTTTACCAAAAGAAGATTATGAAACCTAAATATGGATCCTTTATATTATTTCCAGATGAAGTTTTTAGTTTTACTTTTGTCTTTGAGAGTTTGGGTTTAAGAAATCTAATTTGTGAACCTGTTGATTTCTATCCTGAACTGGTAAAAGTCTTCTACTCAAACATGGTTTTAAAGAAGGGCAAACATACCTCTGTGGTAAAAGGAGTACAATTTCCATGAAGGCCAACGATTTGAGCACTATTCTTAGTATTCCCTATGAAGGATTTAGGTTTTCTGGAACTACCAAAATTCCTTGGGAAGGCTATAATAAGCATGCATTTTACTATAGTCTAAGTAGATTGTCTGAGGAATAATTTTATAGCAAGAGAAAGAAAAATTCAGGAGGTCTTCCAGAACGTGTCTATTGGTCACAAGTTAAGTTTGCTCTTAATGATTGAATGCTTCATTATTCTTTGGCATATGTTCTTGTGCTTAGATATTCAAATCACTACACTATCATTGATTCTGAAATGTTGCTTCTCTATGCTATCAAGAACAACATTTTTGTAGACTGGGGGCATGTCATTTTATGTCACATGCTGACACACAATGAACATGCAGATGGGTTACCTTATGCTCACTTTATAACCAGGATTTTTCATCACTTCAATGTCAATTTGGAAAATGAAGTATGTTTCTCTATGAACAAGTTATCATACTGCATCAACATCAAAAGGATCAACCTAAAAATGGGAGTTATTTTCGACCAAAGAACTCATGAGATTAAATATTTGGATAATGATGTTGGAGAAAACCATCCTTAGGCTCATAGTGATGAAGAGATAAAACCTCCTCTAAACCACCCCCATCTAGAAGATCCGGCAGAACAACCATCAAACCAAATGATCATGGACTATCTTCACGGGTTTAGAATGGATGTAATGATAAAGATTTGCCACTTAGTATCAAGAATGTATCA
Organism: Lathyrus oleraceus; assembly: GCF_024323335.1. Classification (NCBI taxonomy): domain Eukaryota; kingdom Viridiplantae; phylum Streptophyta; class Magnoliopsida; order Fabales; family Fabaceae; genus Lathyrus; species Lathyrus oleraceus. Next base: position 513,898,873 of record NC_066584.1, read on the forward strand.
ATGGGAACTTTTCCAAGGTGGTTTTCCAGGAGGTGGTTCCAATGCTGATGGGAATGATATATGATTGAATCTCTCCTTATTTTGTCTTGTTGTCCTTGTCTTACTATGTTTTTATTTTTTATTTTTGTTCGTACTTTGTGTATGTTTAAGACATTATTTGTGTATTTTGGTTGTAATGTTTAAACTTCTGTGTAATAAATGTTTGCTTAATTTCATAATTTCCTAGTTTTTGTTATTTTCTTTTTCCCTTTTTTTGATAATGCCAAAGCGGGAGAAGATTGTATGCTTGGTTGTGTGTGCTTTACTCTCTAACTTAATGCAGAAAATCTCAAAGCAAGTCATATTATAGATAGGGGTAGTTTTTCCAAGCTTTGCTTTCAAGAGATAGTGGGAGTTTTTCCAAGCTTTGCTTTTAAGAGATAGGGGGTTTTTATGTTCAAACATAAAGATTGGTTGTCATCATCAAAAAGGGGGAGATTGTGAAAATAAGCTTCCAACATGATTTTGATGAAGACAATATTTCAAACTCAAACCTCCATATCAAACGAAGTAAAATTAAGGGTCTTATCAAAACTTTCTTCAAGACTTTCATGGATAAAATTTTAAGGTATATGAAATTCTTGATATATACACTCTTAGTGCTCAAAGTTTTTTGATCATGCATTATGCCTTATTTAGAAAACCTTTGTTATAACATCATTATGATTTTGGATGAAAAGTTGGGTGATTGAATTTTTTAGGTGTTTTAACTAAGAAAAAATTTCAAATTTTTATGCACCAATTGATTGGGGTTTTGTTACAATCGATTGAGTGAAGCTTTTGTTTCTGAAAGAATTTGTTTCCTTTGTTAGGGAAATCAATTGGTGGTTGATGCAATCAATTGTCCAAGTTAACTTTTTCAATTTTTGCCTTATGTTAATTGATTAGTCCTTACTGTCAATCGATTGATTCTGTTTATTCTTTGAAAAATATGAAACAAATTCATTAACTCTTTACACCATTTTATCATATCTTTTCATGGCAATCTTAACATCTTTTCACTAACAATTCTTCAGACTTTTTCTAAGCATTACCATGATGTTTTGAAAGGATGCTTTCTTCACTATAAATACTCTTCAAAATTTCATTATACACTCACCTCTTTCAATCAAATTAAAAATTTCTCTGCATATTTTTCAATAAAACTTTTACACTAAGATACTTTTTGAAATACATTTTCATATCATATTCTACAAAATATCTTTAAGCACCTAGAGAGCATTTGGTCTTGAATCTTCATATTTTGAAAGAGAAGAAGATTTTAATCTTTTGATTAAATCTTGTCCATTATACAAAATTTCTACTTATACAAATTACTACTATAAATTCCTAAGTATCATGGATTGTTTAGTATTAGGCGTGGTTAATTATCATCCAGGATTTTGGGAGATAAGTTTCAAGAAAAGGAAGGATCATTTTCTTTTCTTGTGAAACAAGTTTCAAGAGGATTGTTCTTGATAACTTGGTTAAAGGCTTGTTTAGGAAGATCTAACTATAATAAAATCTCTTATATGTTGGAATGGGACTGGAGTACTCTCGGATTGTGAGGGGAATCAGGATATTTCCGGTGTTCTTTATCTTCACTTTACTGCTTCCTTCGCCTAATCAAACCAGAAAAGAAAGAACCGTTATCCATCAAATCAGAATAAAATTTCAAAAGTCCTAATTTACCAACCCCCCCCCCTCTCTTAGGCTTATTCATAACTTACAAAAGTTGTTAGAGACAAGCTGAACCTCAAGGGTATGTATCTTGATTACTATGATAAACATGACAATGGGGGAATTTGGATAATGTGGGATGATAGCAGGATTATGTTCATACACTATCTTTCCAATATTTAAATTTGTTAATAATTGTATTTGTTGTATTGTTTTTAAATAAATAATTATATTCATTCTTTAATTTGTTTATATTTATTTTTAATATTTTCCTTGAGATTGAAACCTTTTTTTAAAAATTGTTTATTATTTTAAAAGCGGTTAAATAGATGTATATCTATTTTAATCGTCGGTTTTTCAAGATCTAAGTATATCGTTTTGAATCTCATGTTTTTTATAAACCAAAATTGAATAAAAAGGAATTAACTGGATGTGCATCTTTTTTATCACCAGGATTGAGACATAAGTTGTACAATTTGCTTGTTTGAACGATCATCTTCCTGTAAAACAAATAATTAATAACTTTCTTTTCGAGTCCATTCATTTATCAAATTAAAAAGGATAAATTGGATGTACATCCCATTGATCCTTGAGTGCTCGAACACAAGTTGTACAACTTACTTATTCGAATGCTTGTCTTCCTTTAACAAAATGCAACTCAATTCGATTTGAATCTTTATTTTGTTTTATAAAAATTGGATTAAAAATGATTAATTGGATATATATATCCCTTTTTCCTTGAGTGTTTAGAAAAAGTTGTATTGTTTGCTTGTTTGAACACTTGCCTTTGTCCTAAAATCAATCACAATGAACCAACAAATAACTTTTTATGCTTAAGCGCGATCAAACCTTCTTTTTCTTTAAAATCAACCAACACACAAGATTTTTCTACCCAAAAACTATGTATCTTTGAATTCTCCATTGCATCGGGAGATACGTAGGACCAATAACCATATCTTGTCAAACTCATTAATAAATAAAAAACTTTTTTCCATTTGTTTGTAAATATGCTTTATTTTGTGTTTAAAGATTAGGAGAAAATTGATTTAATAAGAGTGATAACATTAACTAGAGGTAATTGTTTTCTTAAACATATGTTGTAGGGTGCAAATAACTTTCCTAGGCATAATCAACTCTCGAATCTAAATTTGGTTGTGGTGACTATCTAGCAAAACATGAGGTTGATAGTGATGTGGTGTACCGATTTTTTGTGGAACCTCATGTTATAATCATTACTCTTTTTCTAAGGGATGCTAGTGGGACTTTACTTTCTAGATCATTTTCTACTCTTTTTTTCTCCTTTTTCCACTTGTATAATATATATATAATATATATATATATATATATATATATATATATATATATATATATATATATATATATATATATATATATTAAATTGTAAAACCTAAAGCCCATATTTGTAATTCACAAATAGTAAATATTAAAGTTTTCTCGATTAATCGTATCATTCAATTCTCACCTTTTAGATACTGAATTAATTAAAATTTGGTCCCCTTTTTTTTTTAATCCTTCCATTTTAAGGTTTATTAGTCCCTCCATTTTAAATTTTTGGAATTTTTGTCTTCCGCTTCATTTAAGTCTCATTTTTATGATGTGACAACTAAATGAATGATGTGGCATAATTGAATTTCCACTTCATGTATAGTTATTTTTATTTTAGTAATAATATAAACTATTACATTTATTAAAAAAAACAAAAAAAAATAGAAATTTGAAATTATTTATAGCTTGAAAGAATAAATCATTTAAATTATTATATATAAAAATTATTCATATTTTGAAAGAATAAATCATTTAAATTATTATATCCCTCGCTGAACGATTTAGGGATATTATTAAAATTTGGATCATTAATGTCTCTATATATAATTGTAACACTAAAACCCTAATGTGGGAAAAAAATTCAGAATATCAATAAGACAAAACTATAGTTGCTCTATAGTCGCAGAAATAAGAATTTGATTGAATTGCATGAATAAAGTCTTTATGTATTTCTCTCTACTCTGATTTGTATTCACGTTATTGTTCTAACCATTCATATCAGATGACGCTTAATCCTGGAGGTGCAAAATTCGAAGTGACTCGGTTCGATGGAACTGACAATTTTGGCTTATGGCAAAGGGTTAAGGATTTGTTGGCTCAACAAGGTTTACATAAGGTGTTTTATGATGAGAAATTGACAAACATCACAACTGTTGATTGGAATATGATGAAGGAAAAAACCACGTTTTATAAGACTTTGCGTTTCTGATGACGTGATGAATTGTGTCCTGGACCTCACAACTCCAACGGATGCCTGGGAAAATTGGAAAACCAGTACATGTCCAAGATGCTCATGAACAAATTGTTCGCAAAACAACGTCTTTATAGCCTGAATATGCAGAAAAGAGACAATTTGCAGGCTCATTTCAACACAGTTAACAACATCCTCGTTGATTTGACAAGGCTTGGTGTGAAGGTTGACGATGGGGATAAAGCCATTATTTTGTTGTGCTACTTACCAAGCTCTTATGGTAACTTGGTGACCATTCTCACATATGGGAAGGAATCAATTGCGTTGGATGTTATTTCTTCCACCCTTTTGCAACACGCACAACATCACCAAAGTTTAGAGGAAGGTTGAGGAAGTTTAGGTGAAGGTTTATTTGTGAAGGGCGGTCAAGATCATGGACAAGGCAAGGATAAGGCAGTGAGTACTGGAAATAAAAAGAGGTTCAAGTCCAAAGACAGAAAAAAAACATAATGTTATGGTTGCAAGAAAATTTTCCATTGGAGGAGGGACTGTCCAAACAAGTTAGGCAACAGTAGTCCAACAAATGTAGTTCAGATTGATAATTCTTGGAGTGAAGAGTATTTTCTTTGCATTTCATTTATAAAGTGCACTGATGTATAGTTCCTTGATTATGGGTGCTCCTACCATATGACGCTACACCAGGAGTGGTTCAACTCTTTTAAATCAGATGATTTTGTTTTTTCTATTCAAGTGATGATAAAAATTGTACCATCATTAGAAAAGTGAAAACTAAAATTGGTTTGGATGATGGTGTCCTGCGCATGTTGAGTAAGGTACCTTATGTTCCAAATTTAAGGAAGAATTTGATTTCTTTAGGTACTCTTCAAGCGAATGGTTATTCATTATGGTTAGATGGAGATAGAGACATCATGAAGGTTAGAAAGGGTGCAATGACAGTCATTAGGGCACGAAGGACTACCGACAACATTTATGAATGCTCTTGGTTTATTATGTTAAATACGTGATTTAATATAATTACCAATGTCGCGAGAACCTACAGGGTCACACACAAAAGGATGGATTGATGAGAGATAGAGTAAATAAGGAACATCTTAAGGTATGGTGCACTTAAGTGAATTGTAGAACATCGTAAGGTACGGTGAACTTAAGTAGAATATGAAATATGGTAAGGTACCACGCGCTTAAGTGATTTTGGTATATCATAAGATATGGGCCACATACACTTAAGTGGGCTTTTTAGCTTGCAGCCCACACAAGTGGTTCTATAAATAGAACCCTTGTGCAGAAGCATTGGATTAGCTGAAAATTTTGTTTCTCTCTCTCTCTCTCTCTCTCTCTCTCTCTCATTCAAAGCCTTCATTCGTAGCAGCTAGCATTGAGACTGAAGGATTTCGTTCGTGTGGACTGAGTAGAGGCTTTGTCACCATTCAACGTTCGTGATCACTCCTTTGATCTGCATCATGGGTTTCAATCACCACAAGAGGTAACGATTATACCACTGATCATGCCCATTCGTAAGGATCACTAAAGGGAGAAATTTTTTAATTTCTGCTGCATTTTGGATCGTTATTCTCCTTCACCTATCTATAATGGAATGAAAAGGAAAAGTGAGGGATATGAAATATGGATCGATAAATGGCCTTGAAAAACTAATTATCTAACCAATTTACAAGTTCGGTAGTCGAGCTCCCGACGTTAAACGAAGCGCTAAGTGGAAGGCATTCCACAACCTTTAATCTTTTTATTTTCTTTTTAGTTGTTTTCATTTTTATTATTTTCCTCAAAGGAGAAGTGAGTTCTCTCCGAGTGGATGTCCTAGGATTTATGGATGTCGTTAACGAATAGTTCGATCATGTATTCCAACAAATCCATTCTTTGGAGCATTCTCGTAGACCAAAGTGATAGCTAGTATTAACTGATTATACTAGAGTTTTAGTATTTTCTATGTTTAGTATTTTAATTATCATCAAAATTTGTTTCCCTTGTTATTTTTCAGTATTTGCCTACTTTACCGTCGATGTATCGACATGAACTCGTGTTACACCTACGTTTAATTAATGTACTTTGCATTTCAGTCACTTATCTTATTTTATCGCTTATTATGTTCATTCTTACATATTTCATTGCTTCTTAATTATAGATAATAATTTTAATTAACTACTTTGTAGCCTTAATATGATTTCTCTGCTTTAATCTTTAAAATTGCCAAAATTGCAAATTTTAGGTTAATGGTGTTTGCCATTAAGCTAATAGTGTTCGCCATTCGCTTCAAATTTGAAAGTCCCAATATTTTAGGCAGATGGCATTTTCCATATGCCTAATGGCGGTTGCCATATCAAGAAAATAGAACATTTTCCTCCCTTTCCTTCTCCCCCTGTGCATTTTTCAAATCCCTTTTCAACTAAAACCCTTCAACTTCCTACTCTATACAATATTAACTAAAACCCTCTGACTTCCAACTACTCCACTTCCTCCCAATCATTATAAATTCACGACGAATCACTTTCTAACTTAACTATCCCTTCCATTCACTCTTTTCTTCTTAAATCACATAGCCTTCTCTTCCCATTCCCTTTTTTTTCATTCATCCAAAATGCCTCCATGAGTTGTTCGACCAAGAGGAGATGTGGATTACATGGGGATTGTTTTCGCCGAGGGAATTGATGGCGAGAATCAGAGGAACGGACACAACAAGCTCTTTAAGAGGGACGTCTTAGCAACACGGTACCCCAACAATGTTGCTCTTCACGATTTGGACTTATCCGATAGTGTCTATTGGATGCTTAACAACTTAGGTATGTCTCATTTTCTTACTTTAACTAGTCCTACATTTATCTGAGTTACCTACAAGTTCTTGAGCTCTTTTTCGGTACACCACTCCTATCAGAGGATCCCGAACAACTGGCATTGCATATTTTAGAATGTTCAACAGAACTCACGCTATTAACCAAGACCAACTGGCCGATTTACTTTCATTCCCTCATTGGTATGATTTTGCATGCCAACATCCTTTAGAGAGCGATTGGGAATCCAGCACTCTCGACTTTTGGCAGCAACTATCTGGCAAAACCACCACAGACTGGGAAGGCCTAAAAGCTACAGTTATCCAAATCCTGACCATTCGGTATTTGCACTGTATTTTAGCCAGTACTATTTTTGGTCGAGAGAATACCTACAATGTGAATTCTAAAGACCTTTTTCTTATTTATTGTGCATTTTCTGGAACAAAAGTTAACCCGACACCATTCTTACTTGCACACTTCTGTAAGACCCCAATTTTGACCCTAAGACCCCTCATGCTATTTCATCATATGCATTAGCTTTGGGATCACACCTTGGCATCCTCCTTATCCCTCATTCATTGGGTTTGCATTAAAAGAGATCACCAAGAATATTTTATTGTATCATACTTTGTTTTTCATTATTTCCTAACTAAAATACCAAAAATATGTCAATATATAGTTTGTTGCTTTTGTAGGTAGTGTGTGTGCTCACCTATGCTATACCAAGCTCATATCTAGGGTTTGAGACCCTCAATGCAAGGAGTTCAATCAAGAAATGGTTTACATTAACTTTAGGCATCATATATAGATCCCCATGATCTTTACATATCATTTTGATCAAGAAAACATCAAGAGTTTGGAGATTGTTTGCCTTGGAAACCCTAATTCATTTGGGTATCTTGTGTGACTTCTTCAACAAGTTTCTTCAACAATTGATCAAATATTTCAATGGATACTTCATATTACATCATCTTATGCATATATGATCCTACATGAGTCCCAAAAGTCAAGAAGAATATCAAGCTAGCAAGAGGGTTCATGGTGGTTGACCAGAGAAAGTCAACTGGTCAAAACTGGGGTTCCCTAGACCTTATCTCCTACAATTTTTGTCATATGAAAATGATTCCAAGAGCAAAGTTACTCAAAATGACATTCCAAACAACTTTAATGTTTAAGTCAAAATCTAGTTTTTCTTGTAAAGTCATTTTTTATGGTGAAAGATTATAGGTCATTTTGTCTGAACCCTAGTTTGGAGGTCAACTTCTCAAGACCATAATTTGCTCAATTTTCATGAGAGGAAATCCATTCAAATTCCATGATCAAATTTAAGGTGTATAATTCAACTTTTATGTTTGGAGGAAGCTCAAAGTCAACTTGAAAATGCATGTGCCAAGAGGAAACATTATAGGTCATTTTGGGCCAATACCATTGAACAAGTGATTTTCCTCAACTTCTAAAATACATAACTCCTTCATGAAAAATCCAAATGAGGTCAAATTTGTGACCAAATTTAACAGGTTTGAAAGAGATACAACTTTGATGAAGGAATGTTTTTCATTTTAAGTCCATAGAAAAAGTTATTTAAGGTGGAAGAAGTGAACATTTGACTTGGGACATAGAAAATTTTCAAATATGTTTGATTTCCCAAAATTCCACCTCAAAGTTCATCATGATACAAGCTTCAAATGAAAAAGTGTTTAACATGAAAGTTGTTCCCTTTTATCTCACCTTTCCAAAAAGTCTAAGATCGTCTCATTTGGATCAAAATTGAAGGACTTGCGCATGGGTGCAATGTGAGGTACCATTTGGAGAAATCTCATGATCCAATTCAACTCAACAATGCATGGCTTAATGCAGCACCTTCAGCATGACGTGTGAAGACTTTTGGACCTTTTCCAATCATTCTTTGGCCTTTGTACACGCCCATGCAAGCTCATGTTGATTATTGCTATTTCTGAACATTGAAAAGAAAGTGTGTAGAAATCAATTGCATTAGCTATAAATAGAAGTGCATTGTGATCATAACTACACACACACCCTGCCCAAGCTTTGCTAGACTGATCTAAACCCTCACTGCCATAGAATTTATGAAGATTTCTCTTGAAATCGAGCTTGAACTTCATCTTCTGTTTGGAAGTTCAAACTCTAGAAATTCACTTCCCTTTTCATGTCAATTGGCTTATGCAAGCAAGAGGAAGAGAAAGCAAGCAAATCCAGATCAAGATCAAGTGAAATTGGATCAACTCGAAGGTGATTTTTCATAAACTTCATCTATTTGATTCTCTCTTAATTCTTCACTATTCTTTATGATTTTTGGTTGGCTGAAGTCCTACCAACGTAGGCAACAAGGTTGAGTTGCTTTGAGGTCAAATCGAAGCAACTCAGTTTATGATCCTCAAAATTCAAATCCCTTTATCTTTTTATATACTTGGAATTGGAGAAAATTGAGGCTAAATTCGAGCTCCTGAGCATTTTTTTCTTTATATCCATGTCTTTGATTTTCATTTTGGTGATGGTTGATGGTGGACCAGTCCGGTGAGGTCCACCGGAGAAGAAGACCGGATTCCTAGCTCTGATGATGTGTTGTCCTACCTCTCAGCCACAGGATCCATTCTATATGACATTCTTGTCTGTTTTATGCTTAGGATTAGTCTCTTCATCTCCTCCCACTTCTTAAATTTCAAAATCTCTCCCCCTTTTCAAAAAAATTCTTTGCTTGTTGTAGCACCTCAAATTTGCACCTACCTTTTATACATACATTCTCATATTAGGTCATTAACATAACATAGTCCATTGCATAACATTGCATTGTCCATTTGCCCAAGTGCAGTTCAGCTGACAAATTAGGTCAAACTGGTCAGGAGATCAGTCAATCAAGCAAGCAAGTGCAATTTTCATTGAGACAAGGCCCTGGGGTTGGTCCAACATGTTCACATGACCTAGGGGTCCTTTGGAAGTGTTTTGGTCAAGGATTGGTTGCTCAGAAGTCATCAGTCATTGTTCAGTCCATCAGAAACCCTAGAAAGTCAACTATGGTCAACTGTGGTCAACTGTGCCTGATTTCTAGGGATTTCAAGGTGGGAGATGGTTTGAAAGGGTTCATTCATGTCCATACAAGTCTCATTTGGCATTTCAAAGATCAAGATTGAAGAATTTGAAGTCAGACAAAAAGTTTCCAAAAATGGCAGGTGACCTGTAATTTTCAACTGCCAAAAATAGAAAGTTTTTCTCCTCAAATTTACATCATCATACAAGCTTCAAATGAAATTTTGTCCAACATGAAAGTTGAAGATCTTGCTCTCACCTTTCCAAAAAGTCCAAGAACACTCATTTCTCATTTATGGTTGGCAAGTTATGATCAAATCATTCTCAAGAATTTTGAACTTCAAAGTGGCATATCTTCCAAACCATTTGGCCAAATTGGGTGGGGTTTTTTGCTACAAGTCACATTTGATGTGCTCTATCCAAATCCTTCATTGCATTTCACCAAAAGTCATCACATAAAAATGGCATTTTCCAAGTGATTTAATTTGATTTTTTTTGAGAGAAATTGCTAATTTGAAAAATAAGCCTTGCATCCATTTCCAATTAATATTATTGGCATTAAAAATGATTTTTGGAGTCCATTACAAAGGAAACTCGGCACTGTTCATGCCATGCACATGTATATGGGGTTAATTGCCAAATTTTGCATCACACTTGAGTTCACTTGATTCTAATTACATGGCTTAATGGTGATTAGTGTAGGTGATTAACAAGGCATATATGTAGCTAATACTAACAGAATTCACGGGGCATTAACCACTTTTCCAATCTAGATCTAGAATCAAGTTTTTTCTTCTCTCAAACTTTTCTGGGTTTTCCTTCACATAACATCCATTCAGCTTGCTACTTTCGTGTTACTGAGGTGGTTTTGAGTAAGATTACGTGTGGAATCGAAGCCAATGGGGGAGAATCGCAACTTTCTTCAAGCTTGAGCATCCATGGTGGTTTCAAAGGGAGCTGGATTTGTGAGTGATTAAAGTTCAAATTCTCCTCTAAACACATCCACAAGCATCGTAGAAAGATCCTGGAACTTCACAAGCTTGGAAGCAAGAGGAATCCAGCCACTGTTCTTCAACAGGTAGAATTTCGAGTTCTCTATTTTTGTGATTCTTGGTGATATTCATGTAGAGCCTAGTTCGGTGATGACGCTGATATGAATTTCGAAGGAAATGGTGTTGTTTTGAGTTAGTTAGGGTCGATTGAATATTTTGATGCTGAATTTGTTTGCTTCGATTCACGCTTGCCTTAGTGTTTCTTGATGATTGAAATATGGATTCGTGATGTATGGAGTGAGAGCTACAGGATGGTGTACTTGATTTTGATTTACCAGAATTTTGTTCTTGAACCTGGGTTTCGTGGATGAACATGTTGAAGCGCTGCCCAGAATTTCTGTTTTGATTCTCCTGTAGCAATACGTAGGGTTTGCATGATGTTTTTGGAAGGAGCTTTTTGATTGGTCATGCGATTTGTCCATACTGGCATGCTGTTGGTCCGAACCTGCTGCCACGCGAGCGGTTCAATTGGCTAGGAGGGCGTTGACTGGGTCCAAGTGGCCACGTAGGATTAGTGATACGGGGCGTTTTGGCCCCGGCACTATTCATTTCATTATTTAACTCCCAAATCATTTTTATGGCATTAAATCATTTCTTTTTTCAAATTTTATTTCATTTTGCATGGCCAACTTAGAAAATTCATAAGTCACTCAATTTAATCCGAATTTGATGGGATTTTTTGTGAAATGCTCCTCTTGATCTCTACTTTATTATGGTGATTTTTCCAGATTTTTTGCATGTGTGGTTTTTTAAATGTGCTAGGGTTTGTTCATGTGTGTCCATTTTGTGTATACTTTGCCAAATTGCTTGTGAAATGATGATACATGATCCAATGCCTCTCAAATTTTTTGTGCTTAAACTAGACATGTTCATGGTGATTTTGGTATAGAGTTTGTAATTTTATCATTGCTGGTTGTGGATATTTGATTTTTTGAATAGGGGTGTGACAATTTGTGTCACACCATGTATGTCCAACTTCATGATTATAATTACCATGCTTATTGACCTCAAAATGGTCTAGATTTTTGCATGAAGACACTTGTGCATGTTTAGAATGTGTGTGAATTTTTCTGGAATTTTTGAATGCATTTCCTATTTGATTGATAATTTCTCCTCTGTTTGACCAAATTGTTGACTTTTGTGACACATGATGCCATATGATTTGTGAAATTCTCATGCTTAATTGGATGGACTTGAAATTTGACATGTGCATTGTGAACATATTGAAGTACATCATGGCTTTAGTCCCATTCATTTATCATATGTTGTTTCTGTTTTATGATTAATTGAAGTTGGTGCATGTTTTGATGCTTTGTATGAGTATGCTTGAACTTGCCTTGCCTTTCTGAATTTAATTTCCCTACTTACTTTGATCCAAATGAGCTGAAATTTGGTATGCCTATCATGTTGTGGATGATGTTTGATCATGATTTATTTGAGGAATTTTTGAAATGTTTATGATTGGATTTGAGTTGAGTCATTCTGTTGACTTCTTTGAGGTTCTATTTGCCATGCTTTGACCTAATCTGTTTGTGAAATGATGATGATGAATGATATGATTGTGAAACCACTTGGGTTTGCTTCTTGATTGATTTGTCTTGACTTTGGGCACTTGTCCCTTGCTGTTTTAAACTTTTTATCTCCTTTTGACCCTAGGCTTGTCCTAGTGGTCTTGTTGCTCATGTTTAAGCTTGGTTTTTCAGGTTAAGCCACAAATGCTTCAAAGAGATCAATACAAGTTGATTGAGTTTAATTGTTTATCATGAACTAACTTGTTTGTTTTGTAGGTTGCTTAGCTCACTTGCTTTGAGCTTATGCTTTGCATACATATTTGATTGTGTTGTCTGTTGGTTTATGCTGTTTGTTTTAACTTTGTGTCTGGTATACTAATTGTGTTTGACTGATTTCAGGTACTTTAGTTGCTATTAGTTCCTTGTGAACTTTGCTTTGCTTTGCTTGATAGCAATTTGCATTGAGGTATAACTTCCTTACTCCATGTAGTCTGGAAGACCTGGCCTGTTACTTGGCCAGGCACCTGTCTGAAGTCCTCCTTAAGAGGCAATGTTTGTGTTTGTTTACATTTGTCCTTGCACATATTCAAAGACCTCCTAAGTGAAGAGGCATTGGCAGATACAAGGGATGTGCAATCCATCCCCTGCTATTCTGTGTGTCATCTGCTTTGCTCACACCACTGTGTTGGTGCATTGCAGATATTAACCCAAGATCATTGTACATTGAGTCAGTGTCATATGTGTAGAAGGGTTCCCACTTTCTGAACCCACACATTCTTGTCTTAAGCTCTCCCAGGCCAGGGATAAGAGCTGTAAAGTCTCATCTTCACTCACCTTTCATCAGCTTCACCCTAACTCTCAATGTTAGGGTTAAGAGCTAACATTACTCTGTTACAGTGGTTTGTTTGTTGAGGTTGATATGACCCCTCGACTAAAACCTAACCTTGATTGAGCCAACTGATTGCACATAGTGTGTGCTATTTGTGCTTGTGTGTTTGTGTTTTTTTAGTTTAGCTTGCTTCCTGTGCAAGTTAGGGTTAGTTTGGCTTGCTTCCTGTGCAAGTCATGTTTAGGTTAGCTTGCTTCCTGTGCAAGTTAGATAGAAACCTTAACATAGGGCTATGATGCATGACAACTTCTAGGCTCGAGTCGTAGTCTCCCTAGTGGCTTGTGTCTCCCTTTGTATCTGGTTAGGCTAGTCCTTAGTCCCTGCGTAGGGGAACTACGTCGCCCTGATCCTCATACCAGATGAGGTACGTAGGCAGGAGATGAGCTGATCTCTCCGGGTGCCCTTTTTCTTTTGCAACCCCTTTGCGTGTGTTGGAGTCTGACGTAAGTCCAGCGATTGGCAGTCGGTTTCCTGTGTCTGGTTTGTTTTGTTTGGAGTCTGACATAAGTCCAGCGATTGGCAGTCGGTTTCCTTTGTGTGTGTTTGTTGGTTCGGAGTATGATGTAAGTCCAGCGATTGGCATTCGACCTCCATGTTTTCCTGTTTGTGTGGAGTCTGACGTAAGTCCAGCGATTGGCAGTCGATTTCCCGTGTTTGTTTGTTTGGCGTGCGTTAGCCGAGCTACGAGTGCTCTGATTCTTCTTTAGTCCGAGAAGATACGTATGCATAGGATGCGACATCCTAGCGAGCACGTTTTCCCCTAGTTCCGAACTACGTCAACTCTGATGTCTGTGCCTGACAGACTACGTAGGCCCAGGATGCGATATCCTGCCGAGTTAGTTTCTCTTGTTTTTTGTGTGTCCTTTTCAGCCAGTGTGTGCAGTTTGTTTGAGCAGCGTTTAGCAACCTTATTCCTTCCTTTTGTGCGTGGATCCCGTCGAGTACGACGGATGTGTAGGGGTGCTAATACCTTCCCTTCGTATAACCGACTCCCGATCCCATTCTCTTTGGTCGCGAGACCATGTTCTTTCCAGGTTTACTTCGAGCGTTTCCTTTCCCTCTTTTGGGATAAATAACGCATGGTGGCGGCTCTGTTGTCTTCGTTTCCCGCCGGTTTTTCGCGTAATGCGACAGCTGGCGACCCTGCTGGGGAAGCTGAGAAGTTGACCTGTGCTGGTCCATCTTCCCTAAGCGAGTCTCTCCTAGCGCTCTCTAGGTTAGGGTTTTGGTTGCTTTGTGCTGTTATTTATTGCATTCATTTGTATATATGTGCATTTATCGTTTGCATTTATTGTTTGCATTAATGTTTGCATTCGTTCATATTCATCTGCTGGTTGTGCTCTCTCTGTTTGGGGTGGGATTACTCGAGGTAAAAGGCCCAATACCCAGGCTATGAGTGAAATCTAGGAAACCTAGGAATAGAGTGATTCATGGGAAGCGGGTGGTATTGCGCCACTTAGCGGAACATTGATATCACGAGCAGTTCAGACCCTGGTGGGATATTATCGTTGCATACTTCGGGTGTGTACATGATGATATTCTGCGAAAGGTTATTTATGCTGCGTTTCTCTCGACTTTACCCTGGCCTAGACAACACCCGTGAGTGGGGAAGGGTTTGATCATTTTTACAGGTACAGTTGCTGATTTGTTGATGACTTGTTGGTGACTCGTGGTACTGATGGTGACTATGAATTGTGGACACTTATTTCTGGGACGCCAGAGTTCTGTCCGTGGTTTATCAGCGGGTTCCGTTTATTTCGGATCCCCGGGTTGAATCTGAGAGTATCTGTTCAGAGGATCTGGCTGTCATCCGTTCAGCGGATGTTCCTGTGAAGATAGTGATGTAATCTCCGGTTCCGTTTATTTCGGAACTCCCCAAGTCGGATTTATGGTGACTCAGTTGACTGTGACTGGTTCAGAGACTTAATGGGTCTACAGATGACTTGGTGGCACAGTGGCCTGCATTCATGCATTTGCATCATATCATTTCGCATACATTTGCATTCAACTCATGTCTGTCCGTACTCAGGGTCCATTATTTTTTATTGAAATTCAGGTTGAGAGACACCCAGATGTCAGAAAATTGTTGATGAAATTTTATCTGTTTCGATGAAACCAAAAAAGAGGACAAAATTTTCCTAGTACGGATAGACATTGCATGTGTGAGTCATACTAACCCATTTGCTGTTTTGTAGGTTTCAGTATCTAACTGGTGCGCATAGCTCGTCTGCTCAGACATCCTGCCAGACTCAACAAATCCAAGCTGATGGATCTTCCCAACGCCGACATCCTTGAACTGAAAGAGATGATGAGGGACTTGTTCAGTGTTGTGCAGGGGCTTGCCTCGGGGCAGAAAGTCATGTCTGAGAGATTGGAAAAGATCGAGAAGTGGCTGATAGTGGAGAAAGTTCAGGGGAAGGCTCCGTCCTCCGAAGTGAACAAACCTTCTGGTACTGTAGCAAAGAAACCCTCCGACAGTGGTCCATTCAAGAAGGAGTTTGAGCCAGTTGGTGTGCCCGCAAAGAAAGAACGTAGTAAAGATCGTTATCACCCTTATGCCGCCACTATAACCACTCCTGTCAGCAATCCACCTGCTCAACAGCAACAACTGCCACCTCAACAGAAGACACCGAGAGCTAAGAGCCAGGCGAAGAAGGAGAAGGAGGATCGTCAGTTTGAGGAGCCACCCGTGACTTATACCCTTCTATTCAAGAGGTTGAGGGATTTGGGGTTAGTTCGACCGAGGATTTTGATTCCTATAGAACAGCAGCGGAGGCCTGCAAACTATGATGAGAGTGCCAAGTGCGGGTTCCATTCTGGGGCACCTGGACACAACATTGAGGGTTGTAGAGCTTTTAAGCATATCGTCCAAGATATGGTGGACTCCAAGGCTATCAGCTTGGCACAGATAATGAATGAGGATGTCAACCCCCGTACCCAGGCAGGATCCCGTAAAGGTAAAGATGGTGAAAAAGAACAAGAGAGGAATGGAAGTGGCTGAGGAGAATCAGTTAAAGGTTCCAATGTCTGTGGTCCCAAAATCTCTGATGCAGGATGGATCTTTCCATGTTGTTGATATTTGCTGTGCGACCGTCACCACAGAGGGATGTGTATTGATGAAAGACACGACCCAGAAGATGAGGAAAGTAGAAATGGACGATGTAAGATGTAAGGCACCCAGTCTGGCAGTTAAAACCGTCCGGGTGGAGAACGCCCTTGTTGCTGAGAAAGAGAAGAAGCTGTCCATTTCTTCTTATAAACAAGCTCTGGAAATGGTGAAGAACAAAGAGGCCCAAGGCTGGGGAAGGATCATTGACATAGTAGTAAAAGCAGACATGTTTGGGGTCGGTTATCAGCCGGATCAAGAGTCGTCTAGACCAAATAAAGGATGTCGCCCACCGTACGCCTTTGTCAGTGCAGGAATGCTGGATCCTGATCATGCTTGTTCAGTGAGTGAAAAGACTGACTGTGACCGCGAGCTCGAGGCATGGATAAAGTCGTGCGTACTAGGCAACTGGAAGGTCTCCAAAAGCATCACTGTCGCTCATCCGGAAGTGTAGTATTTCTGTGTTTCAATTGTCGTTTGCATGAAAGCCATACGTTTGGCCCGAAACGTAATGGTCCATTGTAAGGGTCATCTCATGTGTTTCATTGTGCAACATTTTGCATCAGTAATAAATAGATGTTTTTGTGATTAAAAGCGGCGTTCCCTGTTTTTCACTTTTTGCAGTTTTAAAAAAAAACAAATAAATGGCAATGTTTTTCGTTCTATTTCCTTTTGATTTGTCTCGTTTCCAACCTCAAAAGTGATTATCATCCTGATCTCATCGATAACAATTTGGTTACACCTCTGTATGACTTCGACCATCCGATCTATCATGCCAAAGAAGAAGGCGAAGAAGATTGTGATCTGCTGGGATTAGCCAGGTTGTCGAAACAAGAGGAGAAGGTGATTCAACCGCACGAGGAGCGAGTCAAGATTGTCATCCCAAGTACCGCCGAGGTCAGAAGGGAAAGTGAAAGTTGAGGCCGCTTCAGAGGCAAGTCGAGAACAGAATGGTAGCCCTGTTAGAAGAGCAGGTGGATGCCTGGTTGTATCAAGATACACCAGGGTGGAATACCAATATTGTGGGGCACAAGCTACCCTTAAGAGAAGACTGTCCTCCAGTGAAGCGGAAACCGGTGCTGAAAGATGAGAATGTGTATGGACTGCTGAGACGTGAGCAAAGCTAGTTCGAGAAATGAAGTCCCGATACGTCACAGCGAGTATTGGTTGATTATAATGCTCAGTTTATCTTCATGGATGGATTCTTGGCCAAGACCAGATTGAATTGCTGCCAGATGATATGGAGTAAACCATGTCCATCACACAAGGGGCACCTTCTTGCTATAAGGTGATGTCGTTCAGTATCGAGAAGGCCGGTGCCAAGTATCACAGGTCAAGGGTGACTTTGTTTCATGATAGGATTCATCGTGAAAGCAAATGCCATGTTGATGACATGATGACAAAGTCCCAAGCAGAAGAGGGGCATCCGATGGACTTGATCCAGTTGTTTGACAGGTAGAGATAACTCATACTGTTGAGTTCGAATTAGCGCACTTATGGAGTGTTGTCCGTTAAGCTACCGAGGCTTATTGTGAGCGGATAAGAGGAATCAAGGTCGATCCTACTAAAAAAAAAATGCAAGAAACGCCTGAACCAAAAACAAACAAAAAAGAGGGGAAAGAAATCAAATGGTCAGGTGGAATGATGGCTGCCAAGGGGCATGGAAAGATAAAAAAATGAGTAGCAGGAACCTCTGATTCTGAGACATTCCGTGGAAGAAACAATTGTTAATCTGGTACTTGATAGCCCTCGAGGGGTTTATGAGGTGTGTATGGGTCAGCATGATGGGTCTTGTCGAAAAGAGCATGCAATTTACCTAAGCAAAAAGTTTATCGACTGTGAAACAATACACTCACTGCTCGAGAAAACTTGATGTACTTTGGCATAGGCTGCTCGCCGACTGAGACAGTATGCTGGTTCATACCACCTTGTGGATGTCCAAAATGGATCTGATCGAGTATGTGCTTGAGAAGTTAGCATGAGCCGGACAGGTTGCGAGAGGGCAAGTGATGTTGACTGAATACGATATTCAGTATACCTCCCAGAAAGCAATCAAGAGGAGGGTATTGTGTGGTTATCTCGCCCGGCAACCCATTAAGGATTATCAACCAAGGAGGTCTGAGGTCCCTGATGAGGACATCTCGAGGTACTCAAATCGAAAGATTGAGAGTGATCGATCCCGGAGGAGGGGCCTGACCCTGAATCCGAACGGATTCCGATGTCTGATGGGGGGAGTTTAAAGTGAGTGAGCTAGTGCTTCCTCGATAACATTCGAATGCACCAACGATGGTGGCTGAGTACAAATTTGGTATCCTGAGTGTCGTACTTCGGTACGTGCATCTACTGGGGCAGCGCCTTTCTCACTCGGGTATGGGATGAAGATTGTACTACCAGTTGAGACCCAGGTTTCGTCATGGAGTCCCGTTGGACGTAAACTTGAAAAAGGGTGAGTGGATAAGGACTCAGTATGACGCATTGAACCTGATTGAGGAAAAGCGGCTGACAGTTACTTGTCATGGGGCAGTTGTACCCAGTAATGGAAGAAGTGTTGTTAACCGAAAAGTGCGACCTCGTGGGTGGCATGGAAGAGATGTGGTGTTGAAAAGGATCCTTCCTCCTCAACGATCGTGGGGCAAATGGATAATCAGTTATGAATGTCCATTCGTGGTCGAAAAGGTCTCCTCTGACAGAGCCTTGTGATTGATGACCGCGAATGATGAAGATTTTCCATCCCCTGTGAATGCGGACGCAGTTAAAAGATACTTCGTGGGAAAAAAAGAAGAGACCCGCTGGACAAAAAGAATAAAAGAGTCCAGGCAAAAAAGGGCATCCCGGCGAACCAAGAAAAAGAGAAAAGGTTCGGGCAAAAGTTAGGGATAATAAGAAAAGAAGAATTGTACACCCGGCAAGTCGAAAACCCCACAAGGGCGACTTGGGCCAAAAAAGGGTATCCCAGTGGACTGAAACCCGAAAGGGCGGTCCAGGCAAAAGAGGGATTGAACGAACAACTGCGTCCAGCATGATCGTTTGAAATATTGGAAGATACACTTGGATAATCTCCGACAGAGATCGATCGGAAGCGTCTTGTTCAGCAAACAGAAAGTGCGGAAAGTCTTGAGGACATATGGGGTGTGTCATACGGTGAACTGGACTTTTTTGTGGTTTTAATCGCAATGTCGCGGTTAGCAAGAGTCGCCACCGACTTTTCTTTTATCCAATAAGGAAAGGTGGAAAAGAACAGGAAAAACCTTAATTTAGATTTTGGGTTCGGGAGGTACATTATACAAAGGGAAGGTGTTAGCACCCTTTGTATCCATGGTTATCCATGGGCTCTTAATTGCTCGATCACTTATATTATTTTTGTCTAAAAAAAAAGTGTTTGTGAATTGTTTAGAAAAATTGTTTTGAAAAGAGAATTTAACTTTGTAATGATTCTTGTATGAATGTATACAAAGTGATTATCTCGTTTAGTTTTGAAAATTGTTTAGAAAAATATAACTCGGTAATGATTCTAGTATGAATGTATACCAAGTGGTGATTTTCTGAAGGTATTTTGAAAGGTGTGAGGTGTGAAAAAATGTTTTAGGTTGTGAGCCAGCAATTAAGAGTTATACCGACCCAAGGTCTTTATGAGTATTTCCTATCCTTATGAGGGTAAAACTGTCCTTATTATTGAGAAATAAGTAGTTTTATCCTTTGGATGTAAAAGGGTCATCGTAGGGTCATCGATTGGTCATTGAAGGCAACAGTTATGAGGATACCTTAGCATTCGAAGGGACTATCATCATTTAACCGTAGGCAACATCGGAGGGTCATCGAGGGACAAAGTTGTATATTCGAAGGCAACATCCGAGGGACTATAATTTATTTTATGATGATTTAACCGAAGGGTCTTTGCTAAGGGTATCCCCACGTTCGCGGGACATGACCGTAATATCGTAATCGTAAGGCAACAAAGAGAGGTCCAAGATCACTTATTCAAAGGCAAAGTTTTACAATTAATTATATAATTAGGATGAAACTCCACATTAAAATTATTAAAAATAATATATTAAAAAATTAATACATTAGAAATTAATACATTAAAAATTAATTTAGGGTGAAACTCCACAAGGGTATCCCACAAATAAAGTGGAATACCTAGCCAATAACCTTTTCCTGGGATATGTGAACCTTTACGAAACTCAAAAAAAAAAGAAACATGTCAGAATACCAAATCAGGGTGCAATCGAAGATTACACCGGAGAAATATCACAACAATAAATAGGATAGGATGAATAATGCATGGCTATGATAAAACATAAAAAAAAAACAGAATAGGCCACAGATTTTGAATTTGAAAACAGCCCCACGTTAGGAACTTTGAATTTTATGGCATTTTATCACAGGAATAACATGATCAAACATTCAGGGTATTCAGGCATATTTAAATTCCCATACGAAAGCAAATTATATATCAACATTTAATCATGATGCATTATATATGTAGATATGGCCAATTGAAAGTATAAACAATAGAGATACGCAAACCTGTTTGCCAATTCAAGGTTGAAGGGATTGACCACTTGTAGTATCGGAATAAGTTAGGCAGCGGGAATTGGACGGCGATGGCTTCGGTGCAGATGGGTTGCCTTCAGGGTTTCTTTACTCTGAATTCTCCGGGTAGGCAGGGTTCCTATGCCAAAGTTTCTATCCGTCCTTCTCTGTTCTCTCTCTTTCTTTTTCCTCAAGGTTTTGTTCCAAGGAAACCTCAGAGTGTTTTGCTTCTCTTCCTTCTTTCTCCAGTGAATCTCCCAGTGTAAACTCCAAGTCTAACTCCAAGTGTAACTCCAAGTGTCACCCCCCTACTGAAACTTCAGTATTTATAGACTAATTTCGTGGGTAATGGGCTTGGAATGAGGGAGACCCAAGTCCAAAATAATTTGTTATATTTTATTTATTTATTTATTTTAATTATTTAATTAATTAATTAATTAATTAATTAAAAAAAATTCTCTTTTTTTTTTTTTTTTTTTTTTTTTAGGAAAAATGATGGGTAATTTTTGGGGTATGACAGCTGCCCCTGTTCAATATTCTTGGACCGAGAGAGTTAGAATGGTGTATATGCCATTCGTGGTCTGGAGGTGGAAGATTATTGAACACTAGAATGCCCCAAAAATTTGCACTTGAGAATCGACAATTGGTCTTGATGGAGATGGGCTTAAAGATGCCATCCGGGAGGTTTGATGACGAAAGCTTCAGATCGCGCCGTATATTAGGCCAATTTGAAGACATGGGTGCCACACTGGGTCGTACGTTAGACCGTATAATGAGTCATCCATTAGGCTGCCGACTTCGCTGGGGAGTCGGAGTGTGTCATATGCTGTTGGGGATAAAGGATCAGAATGGACCATACGCTAGATCGTATCTGAGTTGCAGAATGAGCCGTACGTTAGGCTGAATCTGATGACGAAAGGGGTAGTCGTACGTTAGACTACACTTCAGAAATGTACCGTATGTTAGGTAGCATCTGAGGGTTGTAAGATCCAAACGGGTCGTACGTTAGACCGCGTTGGGGTTGTTGAAGTTCAGAATGGATCGTACGTTAGATCGTATCCGAGTTGTAGAATGAGCCGTCCGTTAGGCTGCATCTGAAAAAGAAAGTAGTCGTACGCTAGACTACACCCCTGAATGTACCGTACGCTAGGCAGCATCTGAGGATTTGAAGGTCCAAATGGGTCGTACGTTAGACCGCATTGGAGTTGCTGAAGAAGTCATATGTTGGGCTGAATCAGAATGAACCGTACGTTAGGCTGTATCTGATAACCTGTATATGTTGTACTTGCAATAAATGTCTGGGATGGGCTTAAAGATGCCATCGTTAGGAGGATATCGAAGTGTTGTCAGAATGAATGTTCCCATGAACTGTATTTGAAATATGTATCTGAATCTTGAATGTGATTGATAAAGGTGTCTGTCTGAATGAACCTTTTATTTTGACTATATCAGGAGGATAAATAACCTGCAAAGAAAAGTTAGCTTCATGCTATGTCATGATGTATGAGATGTTTCGTGTTATGCTAAAATAAATGCGAATGTTGTATGCATGCGTATGCTGTGAAATGATGTAATGAATGAGTTATGCGTATGAGAAGTTCTGCTTGGGGACTCTACTGGGGAAAATAAATCCCCATCTACTGATTGGAGATATTTGTAACGATGACCCTTTCTCGGCTGGGGATGCTTGATTTCTGTCTGATGGTGGAAATATTCAGCAGAGTCGGGCTGGAGATGGATGAGATGATCAGCCTGTCTGGCGATGCCGACCTCTGTTGGGGAATAGCTGGCTGTGCCGGGGAATACTGCCAATTTCTTCTGGGAAAAATAGGCTTGCTGGGGAAGAGAATTGGTAGCGGATTCATTGGAAGCATGGTTAGACCTTATCCTCGATCCTGAAGTCTTGTAGTAATTGCTATTGCTATTCTATGCATGTATTTTGGTAAACATTGGTCATATTCAAATGCATATATTAATTCAAATTAAATCAATGGACGTTTACGCAAACAAAACAGAAAAAGAAAAAACAAAAGCATCTTTTGAAAGAAGGTTGTATTGATTTTGAAAGAAGGCCTATAAACAGGCAATTTGTGTACAAGGAGACAGAAATCCTAGTAAGAGGAAATTGTCGAAAACAAAGAGAAAGCTATGTGGAAGAAGTCCTATTTATTTTAAGTCTACTACTGTCATTATGTCTTCAAGCATCTCATCCCCTGCTGTCGGATGGAAGTGATTGGCTTGTTCAGTCCCTTGAACTTGGATGAAGTTGACTAAGAACGGGACATAGTCATACGCTTTAATCCCTAATTTTTGCCTGGACCGCCTTTTCAGGTTTTCAGTCCACCAGGATACCCTTTTTTGCCCAAGCCGCCTTTTCAGGTTTTCGACTTGCCGGGTGTACATTTTTTTTTATATATCCCTAATTTTTGCCCGAACCCTTTTGGTTCGCCGGGATGCCCTTACTTTTGCCTAGATACGTCGATCTAGCGGGTCTCTTTTATGCGTAGTATTTTTTAACTATGTCCGCGTTCACGGGATGTGGGAAGTCTTCACCATCCATAGTAGCGAGTATCATGGCTCCACCAGAGAATACCTTCTTAACCACAAATGGCCCTTCGTATGTGGGAGTCCATTTGCCTCTGGGATCACCTTGTGGTAGAATGATACGCTTGATCACCAAGTCGCCAAGTTGGTACATCTGTCTCTTAACTCTTTTGTTAAATGCCTGGGTCATGCATTTCTGATATATCTGCCCATGACAAACAGCCGCAAGTCTCTTCTCATCAATCAGATTTATCTGATCGAGTCGAGTCTGAATCCATTCATCTTCATCTAAGCCCGCCTCTTTCATGATTCTTAGAGAGGGAATCTGAACTTCCACTAGTAAGATGGCTTCCATTCCATAGACTAAAGAGAACGGAGTTGCCCCTGTCGTAGTGCGCACTGAAGTGCGATAACCGTAAAGAGTAAAGGGTAACATCTCATGCCAGTCTTTGTATGTTACTGTCATTTCTTGCATGACCTTCTTGATATTGTTAGCAGTCCCCACGGCGCCGTTCATCTTTGGCCGGTACGGAGAAGAGTTATGGTGTTTTATTTTGAACTGCGTGCAGAGTTCAGTAATCATCTTGTTGTTCAAATTAGTACCATTGTCAGTGATAACTCTTTCAGGAGACAACAGGTTTCTCAAATAGGTATTTGATAGAATCCATCTTAGAAGTCAATAAGGTGGTATGATTCAACATATACTGTCTTAGTCGGCGAGCAGCCCAGGCCAAAGCACAGCAAGCTTTCTCGGGCTGTGAGTATCTTGTTTCACAGTCGGTACCTTTTGCTAAGGCAGTATATGGCATGCTCTTTTCGACCAGACTCGTCATGTTGCCCCAACACACCTCATTGAATTTTCTAACACGGTCAAATACGTAATTAAAGGTCTTCCTTCAACTGGTGGCATCGGAACTGGAGGTTCTTGGCGATATTTCCTGATTTTGTCATAAGCTTCTTGGCATTCATCATTCCATACCATCTCTTGATTTTGTCTCAGTAATTTGAAGATGGGTTTGCAGGTAGCAGTCAAGTGTGGAATGAATCGGGCAATGTAATTCGAGTGCCCCAAGAAACCTCTGACTTCTTTCTTGTTTATTTCAGTACCCAGATTTACAATTTCAATTGATTCCTCATGCGGCTGTATAGTCTTTTCTTCTTGAAGTAGTCGGGCAAGTTCTCCAGGGACTTCACAATCTTCCTCGCTTCCATCCTCGGCTTGGTAGATCGGATTTTCAAAGTCATAATGAACAGTAGCAGAGTCATTACCAACAGGATCCAGAGTGGATATGGATCGGCAAATTGTTACGTGAGTGTGTGCAAGAAACATAGCTTGTTTGAAAAATGACAGGAAAGATAAAGAGCGCAATATTTGAATGCAAAAAGTCCATTGATCTATTGAATATGAATATGCTTATGAAAATGACAAACCCCTAACAAATTAGCCATTGTGCCTCGGGCATAGACACAATGCTTTAAGAAGTTTGATTGTAAAAGAAAATTAAAATTTGCAATTCTAGAATAAACAATAACAATTACTCCTGACTAAAGGAAATCGGGATAATGTCTTCAGTCTTCCAATTGTTGAGTCCGTCACCAATTGTTGGGAAAATCCAGCTATCCAAGTCGCAATCACTATCAGCATCTTCCATAGCATTAATCTGATTTTTGACTATCTTTCCAGAGTTAAACCCCAGGCCAGCTTTATCAGACTTGTACGGTACATTGATCAGTTGACTCCAACCAGCACGATCACCATTTTCAATCGCGGCTTGAGCATCTTTCAGAGAGATCATGACAGGGGGAGCACGAACAACCTTGGGCACAAGGGGAGTTGGCTTAAGGACAGGACTGGGTGGAGGAACCACTTCAAATGACTGAGAAGGAGTCTCAAAGAATTCACCATCCATCTCGACGTATTTGAAGGCTTGCACACTACTGACAATATACTCTTCTTCTCCACATACAGTGACAACCATGCCTGCTATTGGATACTTCAGCTTTTGATGAAGCGACGAAGCTACCGCACCTGCCCCATGGATCCAAGGGCGCCCCAACAAGCAGGACTAGGCGGGACGAATGTCCATCACGTGAAAGGTAGTGTTGAAGACTTGAGGTCCTATCTTGATAGGGAGAACCACTTCACCATAGACAACACTCTTCGCACCATCGTAAGCACGCACCACAACATCACTAGGTTTCAGTTTAATGCCTTTGTAGTCAAATTTATCGAGTACAGCTTTCGGGAGCACATTCAAGGAAGAGTCGTTGTCGATCAACACGTGAGCCAGGGTGATCCCCTCACACTCGATGGAGATATGCAGAGCTTTATTGTGATTCTTTCCTGCGGGCGTCAGGTCAGCATCGGAAAAGCCTAGGCCATTGTCAACAGTCAAATTAGCAACATAATGTTCGAATTGATCGACGGATGTTTCTTGAGGCACATGAGCGGTCTTCAAGAATTTCATCAATGCATTGGCATGGGATTCAGAGGATAATAACAAGGACAACATTGAGATTTAAGACGGAGTATGCCCCAATTGTTCCACTACATCAAAATCGCTCTTACGGATGATTTTCAGCATCTCTTCCATTTCCTGTTTGGCAACATCTTCAGAAGTAACTTCGACCGATGTCTCTGACTGAGGAGGATTGACTGGTCTTTTTCCTCGAATTTCGGGAGCGGGAGGTGAGATTTCTGGGGAGTAGATCCTTCCACTTCGAGTAACTTTACTAGTCCCCACAATATCATTAGGATTAGCAGAACTACCAACTTGCTTTATGCCATGGATGTAAACGTCGCCTCCATAGTTCCACGGAATAGCTTTGCTGGAGGAATATGGCACGGGGCCAGGTGCGGTAATAATCAGGGGAGCCACTTTGGGCTCAGCGGTAATCTTCACAGGCACTCTAGTAGCGGTAATCTTCACTGGAGCTTTGGACCTAGCAATCACAGATACCTCTTCAATAGAGTTGTCCACCTTAGGAACCCTTTCAAATAGAATTGTACGATCATCCATCAGTCGTTGAATGCCGTTCTTCAACTTCAAACAATCATTGGGTCGGAGTACACAGAGATCGCAATCTTCAGCACAACCTGGAAATAAACCAGCTTGCAATAAATTCTTCTTAACGATCAGGAGAGGAGATGCTAAATCAGCAACGTCAGTAACGTGAGAATTGTCGTCCACAACATTAACATTCTGGTCATGATTAGGCATAGGTGCTGTGATGACATTGGGGGTCGCCGGAGGATCAAATTCAATTTCTCCAGCGTCGATCATATCCTGAATCTTGTTCTTCAACAACCAGCAATCATTCGTATCATGCCCGGGGCTATCGGAGTGATAGGCACACCTGGCGTTGGGATTATAACGAGGAGAAGTAGTGTTGGGATTTGCAGGAGGGCCTCTGAGGGTAATCAAATTGGCCTTTAACATACTCTGCAGTGCTTGGGTTAAAGTCATATTGATCTTGGTAAACTGTCTTCTCGACCTGTCTTGTCTGTGTTGGAAGTTCTGAGATGGCGGTGCGGCAATTGTAACTGCCCCAACAATATGGTCACGATTCTTCTTGTTATGCTTCCTCTCACTGTACACAGCATTTGATTCATTCTTTCCCTGATAGGACTTTTTGGTGCTTGCAGAAGTAGCTGCCTGTATCTTTCCACTTCGAATGCCTCTTTCAACCCGTTCACCTGTCAAGATAAGTTCAGTGAAACCTGACGAGGAACTTCCCAGTAGATGGCTGTAGAATGGGCCAGCCAGTGTACCCATGAACATGTCCACTAACTCTCGATCAGTCATAGGGGGTTTGACTCTGCCAGCCAAATCTCTCCACTTTTGAGCATATTCTTTGAAACTTTCTTTGGAGCCCATAGTCATATTTTGTAGCTGTAGCCGAGTAGGCGCTAACTCAGAATTATACTGGTAGTGCTTGTAGAAAGCTGTTGCTAAATCAGTCCATGTGCGGATGTTAGAGCTCTCAAGCTGATAATACCACTCTAACTGTGTGCCAGACAGACTCTCTTGGAAGAAATGGATCCACAGTTTCTTATCAGTAGTGTGCGACTGAATCTTTCTCACATAAGCCCTTAGATGCATCTGAGGACAAGAGGCACCATCATACTTAGTGAAAATGGGAACCTTGAATTTGCGGGGAATGACCACATCAGAGACCAGACCCAAGTTTTCGAAATCCAGACCGGGCACTTTCTGCCCCTCCATAGCTAGCATACGTTCTTCCAGCAACTTGTACTTATCATCCTTCGGAGAGTACTGTTCATGTTCATAATCTTCGTCGTTGTCCTCAGAATTGACGAGATTAGGATTCTCATCTTCCGAATCATTCTCGGTCTCTTCTTCTGAATCCTTCGGAATTCTAATCTTGACTCCTGTAACCTGTCCCTTAAGCCTTCTCCCCGGGTTGATGTAACCCACAGGTTTCTGGTCCTTCTTCTTCTCCATCAAAAGAGCTTTCAGTTCTTCCTGCCCCTTAGATAAGCTCAGCATCATTTCCTGGAATTGAGCATTCTGGGCCTGGAGATCTTTGACAGTTTGTTCGAGAGCCATTGTTCAATCTGTTTGAATCTGCTGGAATCTGTTTGATAGGAAAATCGTGAGAACACTGATCCTTTAGAATACCTGTTATGCGATGCAATGCAATGTATGAAATGTTTTCAAGGACTTTCGGGATTTAACTTTGCATAAACTAACAAAAAGAGCTTTTTTTTTCTTTTCTCTTTTGTTTTTGCTTTTGTTTTTGTTTTTTCTGTTTTTTTTTTTAGCAGAGTTAAATCCCTAAATCCTTGAAATGGTTAGTACAATGCCATGATGTTATGATGTTATGTTGTTATGATGTCATGTTGTTAGATAAATAACAAGCACAGGCAAGTCACACAACAATCATTCCTAGGTTTTAAGGCTTGCGTGAGTTCCATAGGTAAATACCCTCCCCACTGAAGTTTGGTTGGTTCAACCTGTCTTAGAATAGTAACCGGGTTCTAGAAGGATCTCAAATCATTGACCTTTCCTTAAGTCCACTTCAGTGCAACACCAAGTGGTTGACCGAAGCTTCCCTAAAGTCCAATCTCAAAGAGTGTAGTATCGAGTCTCAACCAACTCCAGTCGGAACCGAAGCCAGTTATCTCACTACTTTCTAATGGCCAGGATGAGTCAATTAGGGTTCTAAAGGTCTGGTTAATGCTTTTATGACACCACGCGAATGCCAAATATTTCCTCAACTAACATGAGGAACATCAGGACATCCAAAGTGCCACATTAACCGTAGCCATCATTTTGACCATTCCAGTATACGCCAGACAGTCGCGATGATCTCTTGCTACTTACCTAAGGTACACTAGATCCGGGTGTAGGATCTTTCACTCAAGCATAACATACCCAAGCAATCCCTTAAAAATAAATCAGACAAATTGAATAAGTGATCTTGTTTTTAAGGTAACCTCTCTTTTTAAGGTCCCCAGCAGAGTCGCCAGTTCTGTCATACGGTGAACTGGACTTTTTTGTGGTTTTAATCGCAATGTCGCGGTTAGCAAGAGTCGCCACCGACTTTTCTTTTATCCAATAAGGAAAGGTGGAAAAGAACAGGAAAAACCTTAATTTAGATTTTGGGTTCGGGAGGTACATTATACAAAGGGAAGGTGTTAGCACCCTTTGTATCCATGGTTATCCATGGGCTCTTAATTGCTCGATCACTTATATTATTTTTGTCTAAAAAAAAAGTGTTTGTGAATTGTTTAGAAAATTGTTTTGAAAAGAGAATTTAACTTTGTAATGATTCTTGTATGAATGTATACAAAGTGATTATCTCGTTTAGTTTTGAAAATTGTTTAGAAAAATATAACTCGGTAATGATTCTAGTATGAATGTATACCAAGTGGTGATTTTCTGAAGGTATTTTGAAAGGTGTGAGGTGTGAAAAAATGTTTTAGGTTGTGAGCCAGCAATTAAGAGTTATACCGACCCAAGGTCTTTATGAGTATTTCCTATCCTTATGAGGGTAAAACTGTCCTTATTATTGAGAAATAAGTAGTTTTATCCTTTGGATGTAAAAGGGTCATCGTAGGGTCATCGATTGGTCATTGAAGGCAACAGTTATGAGGATACCTTAGCATTCGAAGGGACTATCATCATTTAACCGTAGGCAACATCGGAGGGTCATCGAGGGACAAAGTTGTATATTCGAAGGCAACATCCGAGGGACTATAATTTATTTTATGATGATTTAACCGAAGGGTCTTTGCTAAGGGTATCCCCACGTTCGCGGGACATGACCGTAATATCGTAATCGTAAGGCAACAAAGAGAGGTCCAAGATCACTTATTCAAAGGCAAAGTTTTACAATTAATTATATAATTAGGATGAAACTCCACATTAAAATTATTAAAAATAATATATTAAAAAATTAATACATTAGAAATTAATACATTAAAAATTAATTTAGGGTGAAACTCCACAAGGGTATCCCACAAATAAAGTGGAATACCTAGCCAATAACCTTTTCCTGGGATATGTGAACCTTTACGAAACTCAAAAAAAAAGAAACATGTCAGAACACCAAATCAGGGTGCAATCGAAGATTACACCGGAGAAATATCACAACAATAAATAGGATAGGATGAATAATGCATGGCTATGATAAAACATAAAAAAAAAACAGAATAGGCCACGGATTTTGAATTTGAAAACAGCCCCACGTTAGGAACTTTGAATTTTATGGCATTTTATCACAGGAATAACATGATCAAACATTCAGGGTATTCAGGCATATTTAAATTCCCATACGAAAGCAAATTATATATCAACATTTAATCATGATGCATTATATATGTAGATATGGCCAATTGAAAGTATAAACAATAGAGATACGCAAACCTGTTTGCCAATTCAAGGTTGAAGGGATTGACCACTTGTAGTATCGGAATAAGTTAGGCAGCGGGAATTGGACGGCGATGGCTTCGGTGCAGATGGGCTGCCTTCAGGGTTTCTTTACTCTGAATTCTCCGGGTAGGCAGGGTTCCTATGCCAAAGTTTCTATCCGTCCTTCTCTGTTCTCTCTCTTTCTTTTTCCTCAAGGTTTTGTTCCAAGGAAACCTCAGAGTGTTTTGCTTCTCTTCCTTCTTTCTCCAGTGAATCTCCCAGTGTAAACTCCAAGTCTAACTCCAAGTGTAACTCCAAGTGTCACCCCCTACTGAAACTTCAGTATTTATAGACTAATTTCGTGGGTAATGGGCTTGGAATGAGGGAGACCCAAGTCCAAAATAATTTGTTATATTTTATTTATTTATTTATTTTAATTATTTAATTAATTAATTAATTAATTAATTAATTAATTAATTAATTAAAAAAAAATTCTCTTTTTTTTTTTTTTTTTTTTTTTTTTTTTTAGGAAAAATGATGGGTAATTTTTGGGGTATGACAGGGTGTAACTGAGTGGGAACCCGATGAGATCATGATTTCACATTGCCATTAGGATAGATTTTTTCCTTTTGCGCGCAATCACCTCTTTCCAGGGTTTGCTTCCTGTGTGTTGCTCGGTTGTGAGCTGTCTTTTGTTTCAGTCAAAAAAGTGTGTGTTCAGTCAAATAAATTTTGTTTTTGTGTCATTACCGCTTTGATTACGAAAACATCCGTTTATTTTGAGAAGAATATTTGCATTTTGAAACGTAGAGGTCTCTTCCGATGCATGCTTATAAGATTGAAATCTGGAAATCTTATTCGGAAGTTTGAGTGACCTAGGTGTTGGAACAAGGGGCACGCCTGGGGCACGCTTTTATCTAACGATCTCTTGTGCAGGTACTGTTAGGTATCTTCATTCACTTGCCGGTGGTAATATGAACCCTTCTTGACAAGAGATCCCTACAGAGCCCAACCAGGGGCAAGGGATAGACGAATGATGTGATGACGGTGAAGGATTACGACGACGATCCTGGAAGATAATCAAGAAAACTCTTCAAAGTCGGATGACTGGAAAGTTTGTTTGAATCCCAGGAGTTTAATCTCCGTAGAGTACGGAGGAGTCGGGAATGCGAGATGATGGAGCAGAAAAGTCCAGATGAGTCTGGGAGTTCTCAAGAGTGGAGAGATGACACTGTGGCGAGATGATGAACGCCAGTGTTCGTTGAGTTGACAGGTGTTCCAAGTCAAATAAGTTGTATCTCCTCAGTGGGTTTGAGGGTGTTGTCACCTCGGCTTATGTCAAGATCAGGACTTCCTCAGCAGGGTTGAACGTGATTCCCCAGCAGATGTTTCCCCAAGCCGAGATGAGAACTATCAGAGCTATGTTCCCTTACAGAGACGTCTATGGATAGTACTTTCTATTCCCGAGCAGACCAAGAAGTGGGTTGAATCCCCAGCTAGTTTGAAAGCTGTCAATTCCCCAGCTGAGTGCCCAGTAGGTGTTTCCCCAGTTGAGTTCCCCACTGAGTTGGAAGGATGTTGTATCCCTAGCGGAGTAAGCCGGTTCCTCCAGTGGAGTGATTTTGTTCCCCAGCAGTCGGGTGTGAAGTACTGTTATCCCCAGCATGGCCATGAGTGCTTCTCCCCCAGCAGGGTTGAGGATGCCTAGTTCCAACATGGTATGGTATATCATTATCCCCAAAGAGTTGCCTGATTTATCTTCCCCCAGCGGAGTATTGATTGCTTCCCAAGCGGAGTCACCGAGTGGATTGGGTCCTGTGTAGGATATCCCCAGCGACGGTCGTGTTTCTCCAGCATGAGTGAGAAGTCGTTGCTTTCTCCGCAAAGCATTCCCGGATGAGGCTCTCCCCGCAGAGTATTCTTCAAGCAGAGTCTCCCCGCAGAGTTGGAGTTTTTGATCAGTTTGGCTCCCCAGCCAGGGCTCATTTGCATTTGGCATATAGTAATCATTGCATCTTCAAAAATGCGTAGCATTTCCATTTTATATGGAGCATTACGCCATAGAAAAATTCAAACATATGCATTCATGTGTTCAAAACCATCAGACCGTATCCCCAACAGAGGCGGATTTTTGTTCAACCTGTACGGCACGTTTGCTACAGTTGCTCCTGATGGCGTGCAGGATTAATCCCCACAGAGGTTTATTTCCTCATCCGTTGATGAAAGGAAAGTTTATTTCTCCCCAGTGAGACCCCCCGCAGGTGTCAAGCCTTGCCCTGTCATCTTGTGGATGTCAGTATCCCGTCAGCACCCGCGTGTGTTATTGCTTTGGTGTCGGTAAACACCATATTTCGGTGATTTCCAGTCATGCGTAAGTGTCTGGTATTCTTTGGTGTCGGTAAACACCATCTTTCGGTGCTTTCCC
Source organism: Lathyrus oleraceus (assembly GCF_024323335.1). Lineage (NCBI taxonomy): Eukaryota > Viridiplantae > Streptophyta > Magnoliopsida > Fabales > Fabaceae > Lathyrus > Lathyrus oleraceus. Next base: position 513,931,618 of record NC_066584.1, read on the forward strand.
AGTCATGCGTAAGTGTCTGGTCTTCTTTTGATGTCGGTAAACATCATCTTTCGATGTTCGAAACGTCGTCCTCCCTTCCCTAGTGAAGATTCCTCCTCTCCGTTGGTGTCGATAAACGTCGAGTTTTTCCCGATCATCCGTTGATGATTTGGTTGTGTTCTCTCTCCCCAGAAGAGTGGATCCTCCTCTCCGTTGGTGTCGATAAACGTCGAGTTTTTCCTATATGTCTGTTGACTTATAGTTGATATCTTTCCCCTCAGAGTCTCCTCTCTGTTGGTGTCGATAAACGTCGAGTTTTTCCTATTCGTCCGACGACGTCTAGTTGTGTCCTTCCCCCATGCGGATTTACCTCTCCGTTGGTTTCGGTAAACGTTGAGTTTTTCTCGTTCGTCCGTTGACGTGTGATTGTATACCCTATTCTCCAGTCATTCATTAATGTCTGGTTGATTCCCAGCCAGAATCCCCAGTAGAGTCGTCGGTGACGTCCTATTTGGTTTCAGGTTGTTGTACCCTTCCTCAGTGAAGTGGATTCTCCTTCTCCGTTGGTGCCGATAAACGTCGAGTTTTTCCCATTCATCAGTAAATGTCTGGTTGATCCTTTTTTTGGTGTCAGTAAACATCATCTTTCGATGTCGGTAAACGTCGAGTTTTTCCCATTCATCAGTAAATGTCTGGTCGATCCTTTTTTGGTGTCAGTAAACATCATCTTTCGATGTCGGTAAACGTTGAGTTTTTCCCATTCATCAGTAAATGTCTGGTCGATCCTTTTTTGGTGTTAGTAAACATCATCTTTCGATGTCGGTAAACGTCGAGTTCTTCCCATTCATCAGTAAATGTCTGGTCGATCCTTTTTTTGGTGTCAGTAAACATCATCTTTCGATGTCGGTAAACGTCGAGTTTTCTCCCATTCATCCGTTGATGTCTGGTCGAGTCTTCCCATTCATCCGTTGATGGTTGGTTACCTCTCCGTTGGTCTTGGTAAACGTCGAGTTTTTCCTGGTCGTCCCTAGTTGGTTACCTCTCCGTTGGTTTTGGTAAACGTCGAGTTTTTCCTGGTCGTCCCCAGTTGGTTACCTCTCTGTTGGTTTCGGTAAACGTTGAGTTTTTCCCATTTCGTCCGTTGACGTATGGTTGTATCTCTTCCAGTCATTCATTAATGTCTGGTTACCTCTCCGTTGGTTCCGATAAACGTTGAGTTTTTCCTAGTTGTCCGTTGGCATCTAGTTGTGATTTCTATTCCCATTCATCATCGTTGTGATGTCTGGATGTGGTCGTATCCTTTGAAAAAATCAAAATACCCAGTAATAAATATCAAATCCCAGTGGACGTTTCCATTGGTGGATCCCTGTATTGTGCAAATTCTACGGTTCTTGGTATTCAATCCCTGTTTACCCTGAAAGTCTGACAGCCGTTGCTCTCATCCATTCGGGTTCCCAGCTGATTGAATAGGGGCAGCTGTAGCACCTCAAATTTGCACCTACCTTTTGTACATACATTCTCATATTAGGTCATTAACATAACATAGTCCATTGCATAACATTGCATTGTCCATTTGCCCAAGTGCAGTTCAGCTGACAAATTAGGTCAAACTGGTCAGGAGATCAGTCAATCAAGCAAGCAAGTGCAATTTTCATTGAGACAAGGCCCTGGGGTTGGTCCAACATGTTCACATGACCTAGGGGTCCTTTGGAAGTGTTTTGGTCAAGGATTGGTTGCTCAGAAGTCATCAGTCATTGTTCAGTCCATCAGAAACCCTAGAAAGTCAACTATGGTCAACTGTGGTCAACTGTGCCTGATTTCTAGGGATTTCAAGGTGGGAGATGGTGTGAAAGGGTTCATTCATGTCCATACAAGTCTCATTTGGCATTTCAAAGATCAAGATTGAAGAATTTGAAGTCAGACAAAAAGTTTCCAAAAATGGCAGGTGACCTGTAATTTTCAACTGCCAAAAATAGAAAGTTTTTCTCCTCAAATTTACATCATCATACAAGCTTCAAATGAAATTTTGTCCAACATGAAAGTTGAAGATCTTGCTCTCACCTTTCCAAAAAGTCCAAGAACACTCATTTCTCATTTATGGTTGGCAAGTTATGATCAAATCATTCTCAAGAATTTTTGAACTTCAAAGTGGCATATCTTCCAAACCATTTGGCCAAATTGGGTGGGGTTTTTTGCTACAAGTCACATTTGATGTGCTCTATCCAAATCCTTCATTGCATTTCACCAAAAGTCATCACATAAAAATGGCATTTTCCAAGTGATTTAATTTGATTTTTTTTGAGAGAAATTGCTAATTTGAAAAATAAGCCTTGCATCCATTTCCAATTAATATTATTGGCATTAAAAATGATTTTTGGAGTCCATTACAAAGGAAACTCGGCACTGTTCATGCCATGCACATGTATATGGGGTTAATTGCCAAATTTTGCATCACACTTGAGTTCACTTGATTCTAATTACATGGCTTAATGGTGATTAGTGTAGGTGATTAACAAGGCATATATGTAGCTAATACTAACAGAATTCACGGGGCATTAACCACTTTTCCAATCTAGATCTAGAATCAAGTTTTTTCTTCTCTCAAACTTTTCTGGGTTTTGCTTCACATAACATCCATTCAGCTTGCTACTTTCGTGTTACTGAGGTGGTTTTGAGTAAGATTACGTGTGGAATCGAAGCCAATGGGGGAGAATCGCAGCTTTCTTCAAGCTTGAGCATCCATGGTGGTTTCAAAGGGAGCTGGATTTGTGAGTGATTAAAGTTCAAAATCTCCTCTAAACACATCCACAAGCATCGTAGAAAGATCCTGGAACTTCACAAGCTTGGAAGCAAGAGGAATCCAGCCACTGTTCTTCAACAGGTAGAATTTCGAGTTCTCTATTTTTGTGATTCTTGGTGATATTCATGTAGAGCCTAGTTCGGTGATGACGCTGATATGAATTTCGAAGGAAATGGTGTTGTTTTGAGTTAGTTAGGGTCGATTGAATATTTTGATGCTGAATTTGTTTGCTTCGATTCACGCTTGCCTTAGTGTTTCTTGATGATTGAAATATGGATTCGTGATGTATGGAGTGAGAGCTACAGGATGGTGTACTTGATTTTGATTTACCAGAATTTTGTTCTTGAACCTGGGTTTCGTGGATGAACATGTTGAAGCGCTGCCCAGAATTTCTGTTTTGATTCTCCTGTAGCAATACGTAGGGTTTGCATGATGTTTTTGGAAGGAGCTTTTTGATTGGTCATGCGATTTGTCCATACTGGCATGATGTTGGTCCGAACCTGCTGCCACGCGAGCGGTTCAATTGGCTGGGAGGGCGTTGACTGGGTCCAAGTGGCCACGTAGGATTAGTGATACGGGGCGTTTTGGCCCCGGCACTATTCATTTCATTATTTAACTCCCAAATCATTTTTATGGCATTAAATCATTTCTTTTTTCAAATTTTATTTCATTTTGCATGGCCAATTTAGAAAATTCATAAGTCACTCAATTTTAATCCAAATTTGATGGGATTTTTTGTGAAATGCTCCTCTTGATCTCTACTTTATTATGGTGATTTTTCCAGATTTTTTGCATGTGTGGTTTTTTAAATGTGCTAGGGTTTGTTCATGTGTGTCCATTTTGTGTATATTTTGCCAAATTGCTTGTGAAATGATGATACATGATCCAATGCCTCTCAAATTTTTTGTGCTTAAACTAGACATGTTCATGGTGATTTTGGTATAGAGTTTGTAATTTTATCATTGCTGGTTGTGGATATTTGATTTTTTGAATAGGGGTGTGACAATTTGTGTCACACCATGTATGTCCAACTTCATGATTTTAATTACCATGCTTATTGAACTCAAAATGGTCTGGATTTCTGCATGAAGACACTTGTGCATGTTGAGAATGTGTGTGAATTTTTCTTGAATTTTTGAATGCATTTCCTATTTGATTGATAATTTCTCCCCTGTTTGACCAAATTGTTGACTTTTGTGACACATGATGCCATATGATTTGTGAAATTCTCATGCTTAATTGGATGGACTTGAAATTTGACATGGGCATTGTGAACATCTTGAAGTACATCATGGCTTTAGTCCCATTCATTTATCATATGTTGTTTCTGTTTTATGATTAATTGAAGTTGGTGCATGTTTTGATGCTTTGTATGAGTATGCTTGAACTTGCCTTGCCTTTCTGAATTTAATTTCCCTACTTCCTTTGATCCAAATGAGCTGAAATTTGGTATGCCTATCATGTTGTGGATGATGTTTGATCATGATTTATTTGAGGAATTTTTGAAATGTTTATGATTGGATTTGAGTTGAGTCATTCTGTTGACTTCTTTGAGGTTCTATTTGCCATGCTTTGGCCTAATCTGTTTGTGAAATGATGATGATGAATGATATGATTGTGAAACCACTTGGGTTTGCTTCTTGATTGATTTGTCTTGACTTTGGGCACTTGTCCCTTGCTGTTTTAAACTTTTTATCTCCTTTTGACCCTAGGCTTGTCCTAGTGGTCTTGTTGCTCATGTTTAAGCTTGGTTTTTCAGGATAAGCCACAAATGCTTCAAAGAGATCAATACAAGTTGATTGAGTTTAATTGTTTATCATGAACTAACTTGTTTGTTTTGTAGGTTGCTTAGCTCACTTGCTTTGAGCTTATGCTTTGCACACATATTTGATTGTGTTGTCTGTTGGTTTATGCTGTTTGTTTTAACTTTGTGTCTGGTATACTAATTGTGTTTGACTGATTTCAGGTACTTTAGTTGCTATTAGTTCCTTGTGAACTTTGCTTTGCTTTGCTTGATAGCAATTTGCATTGAGGTATAACTTCCTTACTCCATGTAGTCTGGAAGACCTGGCCTGTTACTTGGCCAGGCACCTGTCTGAAGTCCTCCTTAAGAGGCAATGTTTGTGTTTGTTTACATTTGTCCTTGCACATATTCAAAGACCTCCTAAGTGAAGAGGCATTGGCAGATACAAGGGATGTGCAATCCATCCCCTGCTATTCTGTGTGTCATCTGCTTTGCTCACACCACTGTGTTGGTGCATTGCAGATATTAACCCAAGATCATTGTACATTGAGTCAGTGTCATATGTGTAGAAGGGTTCCCACTTTCTGAACCCACACATTCTTGTCTTAAGCTCTCCCAGGCCAGGGATAAGAGCTGTGAAGTCTCATCTTCACTCACCTTTCATCAGCTTCACCCTAACTCTCAATGTTAGGGTTAAGAGCTAACATTACTCTGTTACAGTGGTTTGTTTGTTGAGGTTGATATGACCCCTCGACTAAAACCTAACCTTGATTGAGCCAACTGATTGCACATAGTGTGTGCTATTTGTGCTTGTGTGTTTGTGTTTTTTTAGTTTAGCTTGCTTCCTGTGCAAGTTAGGGTTAGTTTGGCTTGCTTCCTGTGCAAGTCATGTTTAGGTTAGCTTGCTTCCTGTGCAAGTTAGATAGAAACCTTAACATAGGGCTATGATGCATGACAACTTCTAGGCTCGAGTCATAGTCTCCCTAGTGGCTTGTGTCTCCCTTTGTATCTGGTTAGGCTAGTCCTTAGTCCCTGCGTAGGGGAACTACGTCGCCCTGATCCTCATACCAGATGAGGTACGTAGGCAGGAGATGAGCTGATCTCTCCGGGCGCCCATTTTCTTTTGCAACCCCTTTGCGTGTGTTGGAGTCTGACGTAAGTCCAGCGATTGGCAGTCGGTTTCCTTTGTGTGTGTTTGTTGGTTCGGAGTATGATGTAAGTCCAGCGATTGGCATTCGACCTCCATGTTTTCCTGTTTGTGTGGAGTCTGACGTAAGTCCAGCGATTGGCAGTCGATTTCCCGTGTTTGTTTGTTTGGCGTGCGTTAGCCGAGCTACGAGTGCTCTGATTCTTCTTTAGTCCGAGAAGATACGTATGCATAGGATGCGACATCCTAGCGAGCACGTTTTCCCCTAGTCCCGAACTACGTCGACTCTGATGTCTGTGCCTGACAGACTACGTAGGCCCAGGATGCGATATCCTGCCGAGTTAGTTTCTCTTGTTTTTTGTGTGTCCTTTTCAGCCAGTGTGTGCAGTTTGTTTGAGCAGCGTTTAGCAACCTTATTCCTTCCTTTTGTGCGTGGATCCCGTCGAGTACGACGGATGTGTAGGGGTGCTAATACCTTCCCTTCGCATAACCGACTTCCGATCCCATTCTCTTTGGTCGCGTTACCATGTTCTTTCCAGGTTTACTTCGAGCGTTTCCTTTCCCTCTTTTGGGATAAATAACGCACGGTGGCGGCTCTGTTGTCTTCGTTTCCCGCCGGTTTTTCGCGTAATGCGACACTTGTGATTTCAAACTTAGACTCTTGTTGCAAATTAGAAACTTTGGCCTCATGCCGTCGAATTTTTAAACTTTTTTCTTAAATCAAACTTGTAATTCAACTTAACCATATTGACTTAAAATTTCAAAAGACAAAAAGAACTAACACCCATTCAAACTTTTTGGGCCCTTTGTGCCCCTTTTAACTTAACTTTTGATTAAAAGCAATCCACTCATTTTTGAAATTGATACCACGAACTACGAGGTTTTGATCCCTCATTTTTATGTTGGTACGTAGGCACAAGTCTTAAGGTCTTGTCAAACACAAAAATATAATCAATAAATTCTTTTCTCATCTCCGCACTCTATTTGTTTCAAACGTCTTTTATACCAAAACTCATACACACATAAAAAAGGGCTCTCTAGGAGTACCTAGGACACTTTGGGTGCTAATACCTTCCATTTGTGTAACCAACCCCCATACCTGTAATCTCTGGAATTTTATTAGTTTTGATTTGAAAACTTCTTATCTTTGGGTTTTGTTTGTACTTTTCCCTTTTCCTTTGGAAACAATAAAAGCGCGGTGGTGACTCTGGTTTTATTGACGTTAAGTTTATCCATAGCTTAATGGTCATGAATTTACCGCTACAACTTCCAGTCCACCTGTGCTCAGACTAGAGGTCCTATTTGTGTAAGAGGGCTAATCACATTCATAGCCCTTGCTTTAAACCTAGGCACGTAGTTGGCTACGCTTGAGCCGTTAGAGACTCTGTTTGTCGACCTTGATTATTGTCGTAGCATGCGCCTCATTAAAAATAAACCTGACGACAAGTATTCCTTAATGATTAGTAACCGAGAGGTTATGGGAGTTACTTTACCTTATGTTGCACGTATCAACATGCGAATGAGCGTTAATTGGACCTTTGATCTTAACGCCCCCGAGCCCGATCACATGGAACAAGATGCTCCCCACACTGGCACCCAAGCACACATCACACTTGCTTTTCCTAAATCTTTTGCAGGTACCTCATACGGATATCAGCTCTGCGAGGAGTATGACTACACCTCAATGAGGACAGCTCTTGATGACATCCTAAGTGAGCTTAGACATAGGAATGATACCAGGGCAGACCGTGATGTCCTACTTAGGAACATTCAAATACAGCAGGAAGAGATAAGGGCCTCCCTTGATCAGATCAGCCATACTCAACTTGATTTTGTCGAGCAGACAGATCTCTACATGGTTGACCTCATTGACAATATGAATGGAGTCCATATGGAGGTGGCAGGTATCAGGGAGTACATGCAACATGTGCCCAAACCTGCTTTCGGCAGAGGAGGTTTTGCGCGACATAGAGGCCGCAACCGACATCATTGAGCCACCCTACCAGGTTACACTAATCCTTTCTTCGCCTTGCACTAAAACATTGAGGACAATGTTTGTTTCAAGTGTGTGGGAGGAGCTTTACCACTTTTCTATTATTTACTATTTTATTTTCAATAGTTTCCTACTTAGCTATTTTTAGCTATTGGTCGAGTCATACATGTGATGTCTAATCCTATTACGTGATAAAAAAATTTCTTTTGTCTAATCCTATTACGTGATAATTTTTTTCCTTACCCGATCACTTAGCCCAACGGTACAAACTCTTAAAATTTTAGTTGATGCTTAAGCAAAATTTTGCTAAGTAAGTGCGAATAAAAATTGAAATCGAGATCATAGTCACTAACATGTTCACCTGCCTTGAATGTGTACGGATAACGGGCTTAATGTGATTGCGCTAGAATGAAAAAGAGGTTGAAAAAGAACAAAAGAATGTAGGTCAAGTTATAATGGCATGATTCGAATTGGTTTCGCATAGGGAGGAGTTTTTGTCCGTGAAATGCGGACGTGTGTCACTACGATGTCCTTATTTTTGGTATCTAGTGCCTATTTACCTAACATTAGCCTAGCAGTCTCGTACTACTTATAGTGTCGTCATGCCTATGTTTCAGACATTGTGTTTAATTGTTTATCATGTGCGTTGGGTGATTGCTTGAGGACAAACAACGGTCTAAGTGTGGGGGAAATTGATAACGAGAAATCGTATCGTGTTTTTAGGCTCATTTCACATGATATTTGTTTATGTTTTTATGCATTTTATCGTCTTTTACTTCTGTTTTATTTGTTTTGCAGTTATTATCCGATATCATTGAAGTTTTGGAAGCCTCGCGGAAAAGGAGCAAAATAGGAGCAAAAGAGCCAATGTATGCATTATGTCCAGACGGTGTTCACAACCTAGAAGATGGAGTTCTCCATTTACTTCGCTTCCATGTCATTTAAAACATGGAAGGAATAGTGTTCTCCATTATCACGCAGTAACAGAACTGCGCTAGTGGGCAGTTTTGGACCATTTTTTATCCTATATTTTCCCTCCACTCTCCATGCACGATCCAAGGGAGTTATTAGGTCTCAAAACCTCTATAAATAGGATTGTGGGAGACTTTGGAAGGATCCAACTTATGCGGAAGCGCTGTCGAAAGCGCGTTTTAGAATTAAGCATAAATTACCTGTAAAAGTGACAGTAACTCACATCGAGGGATTGTCACACCTGTTCTAGTTTTATTATGTTTTTATCTTCATTGTACTCTTGGATCAAAGAACAAGTTTGCTGTTATTTTATTTTGAAGTTAATTCCAGTTTTATTTTTAAGCAATTTCAGGTTCTTTTTACTGCTTTTGATATTTGCATGTTTTACTGTTTCAATAACTTGTATGTCATGTTGCTCTTAATTTTGAATGTTTTAATTATGCTTTTCCCAAATAATATCATGTCTTGCTAATTTATTTTGAGTCTGGCATATGAGGATCGTCGTTACCGACGGGACCCGGTAGAAATAATAGGTGCAAATTTATGATTTAACTATGTTATGGCTTTAGTTTCCAATTGTATGTTTTACTATTTTGGCACGAGAGTGTGAGATAAGTTAAGGTTCAATCCGATAGCGCGAGAGTGAGAGGAAGGAACCAGATAGTGGAAACTAGGCATTGATCCTAAAAACAACGAGAGTGCTTTAGACATCGTTTAGGATCTCATTTACTTTCAAAATACGCTTTCTAATTAGAATGGGTGAGCGAGAGAAAAATACTGTGGTTAGGAGGTGTGATCTTTGTCAATAGCGTGAGAGTGTGAGATGAGACCTTTAAGTCGGTATTTTCTATATAACACAATAGAATCATATTTAGGGCCCAATTCTACCTAATCCCTTAGGTACGCGAAATCCATATTTCGGACTCGTTTGTTATCATAACTTTTAAACCGTTAGAAATTAGTATCTTCGTTTCCGTTCCTACCCTTATAATCTTTAGCATTAGCTTTGCACTACAACAATAGATAGCATTAGTTTGACCATTAGTTCCTGTGGGTTCGATAATCTTTTAAAACTACACAATAGGCAGTGCGCTTGCAGTCATAATTCGACAGACACGCCCGTCGCTCATCACCTTTCACAGCAGTCTGCATGTCCCTTTAGTTACCGCTACACTTCTTCTCACCTTCCCTTATTCAACTATTTTTATCTTATTATATTATACTAGTTTTACTCACATTTAATCTACCTTTTGGATTGGATACTGTTACACGTTTTCCCTTCCCTAGTATCATGCGAAACCTATTACGTAGTCCTACTATTTATCACAATTTATTTTTTATTCAATTCTCTTATTAAATGGTCCGATCACATTTACCCATCATAACACATTTTATGCTAAGCTTTGGTAATAAAATCTTACCTTCTATCAAATAAAAAATTCAGCACTCTCTCTCCCCTAGTGCAAACCGAAAACTTCCTCTCTCTTCTTCCTCCATTGCTTCAAACTTGTGTTCTCTAAGATAAGTTATGGCTTATCAACTTAAGGCAAAGGGGAAAGGAAAGGCATTAAGTTCCATAAGTCCCCTAGATCTCTCAAGGCTCTTCACCACTCAAAGTCAACAAGAAAGGTATAAAAAATTCTTTTACCAAAAGAAGATTATGAAACCTAAATATGGATCCTTTATATTATTTCCAGATGAAGTTTTTAGTTTTACTTTTGTCTTTGAGAGTTTGGGTTTAAGAAATCTAATTTATGAACCTGTTGATTTCTATCCTGAACTGGTAAAAGTCTTCTACTCAAACATGGTTTTAAAGAAGGGCAAACATACCTCTGTGGTAAAAGGAGTACAATTTCCATGAAGGCCAACGATTTGAGCACTATTCTTAGTATTCCCTATGAAGGATTTAGGTTTTCTGGAACTACCAAAATTCCTTGGGAGGGCTATAATAAGCATGCATTTTACTATAGTCTAAGTAGATTGGCTGAGGAATAATTTTATAGCAAGAGAAAGAAAAATTCAGGAGGTCTTCCAGAACGTGTCTATTGGTCACCAGTTAAGTTTTCTCTTAATGATAGAATGCTTCATTATTCTTTGGCATATGTTCTTGTGCTTAGATATTCAAATCACTACACTATCATTGATTCCGAAATGTTGCTTCTCTATGCTATCAAGAACAACATTTTTGTAGACTGGGGGCATGTCATTTTATGTCACATGCTGACACACAATGAACATGCAGATGGGTTACCTTATGCTCACTTTATAACCAGGATTTTTCATCACTTCAATGTCAATTTGGAAAATGAAGTATGTTTCTCTATGAACAAGTTATCATACTGCATCAACATCAAAAGGATCAACCTAAAAATGGGAGTTATTTTCGACCAAAGAACTCATGAGATTAAATATTTGGATAATGATGTTGGAGAAAACCATCCTTAGGCTCATAGTGATGAAGAGATAAAACCTCCTCTAAACCACCCCCATCTAGAAGATCCAGCAGAACAACCATCAAACCAAATGATCATGGACTATCTTCACGGGTTTAGAATGGATGTAATGATAAAGATTGGCCACTTAGTATCAAGAATGGATCAATGGGAACTTTTCCAAGGTGGTTTTCCAGGAGGTGGTTCCAATGCTGATGGGGATGATATATGATTGAATCTCTCCTTATTTTGTCTTGTTGTCCTTGTCTTACTATGTTTTTATTTTTTATTTTTGTTCGTACTTTGTGTATGTTTAAGACATTATTTGTGTATTTTGGTTGTAATGTTTAAACTTCTGTGTAATAAATGTTTGCTTAATTTCATAATTTCCTAGTTTTTGTTATTTTCTTTTTCCCTTTTTTTGATAATGCCAAAGCGGGAGAAGATTGTATGCTTGGTTGTGTGTGCTTTACTCTCTAACTTAATGCAGAAAATCTCAAAGCAAGTCATATTATAGATAGGGGTAGTTTTTCCAAGCTTTGCTTTCAAGAGATAGTGGGAGTTTTTCCAAGATTTGCTTTTAAGAGATAGGGGGTTTTTATGTTCAAACATAAAGATTGGTTGTCATCATCAAAAAGGGGGAGATTGTGAAAATAAGCTTCCAACATGATTTTGATGAAGACAATATTTCAAACTCAAACCTCCATATCAAACGAAGTAAAATTAAGGGTCTTATCAAAACTTTCTTCAAGACTTTCATGGATAAAATTTTAAGGTATATGAAATTCTTTATATATACACTCTTAGTGCTCAAAGTTTTTTGATCATGCATTATGCCTTATTTAGAAAACCTTTGTTATAACATCATTATGATTTTGGATGAAAAGTTGGGTGATTGAATTTTTTAGGTGTTTTAACTAAGAAAAAATTTCAAATTTTTATCCACCAATTGATTTGGGTTTTGTTACAATCGATTGAGTGAAGCTTTTGTTTCTGAAAGAATTCGTTTCCTTTGTTAGGGAAATCAATTGGTGGTTGATGCAATCAATTGTCCAAGTTAACTTTTTCAATTTTTGCCTTATGTTAATCGATTAGTCCTTACTGTCAATCGATTGATTCTGTTTATTCTTTGAAAAATATGAAACAAATTCATTAACTCTTTACACCATTTTATCATATCTTTTCATGGCAATCTTAACATCTTTTCACTAACAATTCTTCAGACTTTTTCTAAACATTACCGTGATGTTTTGAAAGGATGCTTTCTTCACTATAAATACTCTTCAAAATTTCATTATACACTCACCTCTTTCAATCAAATTAAAAATTTCTCTGCATATTTTTCAATAAAACTTTTACACTAAGATACTTTTTGAAATACATTTTCATATCATATTCTACAAAATATCTTTAAGCACCTAGAGAGCACTTGGTCTTGAATCTTCATATTTTGAAAGAGAAGAAGATTTTAATCTTTTGATTAAATCTTGTCCATTATACAAAATTTCTACTTATACAAATTACTACTATAAATTCCTAAGTATCATGGATTGTTTAGTATTAGGCGTGGTTAATTATCATCCAGGATTTTGGGAGATAAGTTTCAAGAAAAGGAAGGATCATTTTCTTTTCTTGTGAAACAAGTTTCAAGAGGATTGTTCTTGATAACTTGGTTAAAGGCTTGTTTAGGAAGACCTAACTATAATAAAATCTCTTATATGTTGTAATGGGACTGGAGTACTCTCGGATTGTGAGGGGAATCAGGATATTTCCGGTGTTCTTTATCTTCACTTTACTGCTTCCTTCGCCTAATCAAACCAGAAAAGAAAGAACCGTTATCCATCAAATCAGAATAAAATTTCAAAAGTCCTAATTTACCAACCCCCCCCCCCCCCCCCCCCCCTCTTAGGCTTATTCATAACTTACAAAAGTTGTTAGAGACATGCTGAACCTCAAGGGTATGTATCTTGATTACTATGATAAACATGACAATGGGGGAATTTGGATAATGTGGGATGATAGCAGGATTATGTTCATACACTATCTTTCCAATATTTAAATTTGTTAATAATTTTATTTGTTGTATTGTTTTTAAATAAATAATTATATTCATTCTTTAATTTGTTTATATTTATTTTTAATATTTTCCTTGAGATTGAAACCTTTTTTTAAAAATTGTTTATTATTTTAAAAGCGATTAAATAGATGTATATCTATTTTAATCGTCGGTTTTTCAAGATCTAAGTATATCGTTTTGAATCTCATGTTTTTTATAAACCAAAATTGAATAAAAAGGAATTAACTGGATGTGCATCTTTTTTATCATCAGGATTGAGACATAAGTTGTACAATTTGCTTGTTTGAACGATCATCTTCCTGTAAAACAAATAATTAATAACTTTCTTTTCGAGTCCATTCATTTATCAAATTAAAAAGGATAAATTGGATGTACATCCCATTGATCCTCGAGTGCTCGAACACAAGTTGTACAACTTACTTATTCGAACGCTTGTCTTCCTTTAACAAAATGCAACTCAATTCGATTTGAATCTTTATTTTGTTTTATAAAAATTGGATTAAAAATGATTAATTGGATATATATCCCTTTTTCCTTGAGTGTTTAGAAAAAGTTGTATTGTTTGCTTGTTTGAACACTTGTCTTTGTCCGAAAATCAATCACAATGAACCAACAAATAACTTTTTATGCTTAAGCGCGATCAAACCTTCTTTTTCTTTAAAATCAACCAACACACAAGATTTTTCTACCCAAAAACTACGTATCTTTGAATTCTCCATTGCATCGGGAGATACGTAGGACCAATAACCATATCTTGTCAAACTCATTAATAAATAAAAAACTTTTTTCCATTTGTTTGTAAATATGCTTTATTTTGTGTTTAAAGATTAGGAGAAAATTGATTTAATAAGAGTGATAACATTAACTAGAGGTAATTGTTTTCTTAAACATATGTTGTAGGGTGCAAATAACTTTCCTAGGCATAATCAACTCTCGAATCTAAATTTGGTTGTGGTGACTATCTAGCAAAACATGAGGTTGATAGTGATGTGGTGTACCGATTTTTTGTGGAACCTCATGTTATAATCATTACTCTTTTTCTAAGGGATGCTAGTGGGACTTTACTTTCTAGATCATTTTTTACTCTTTTTTTCTCCTTTTTCCACTTGTATAATATATATATATATATATATATATATATATATATATATATATATATATATATATATATATATATATATATATATATATATATATATATATATATATATATATATATATATATATATATATATATATATATATATATATATATATATATGTATATATATATTAAATTGTAAAACCTAAAGCCCATATTTGTAATTCACAAATAGTAAAATATTAAAGTTTTCTCGATTAATCATATCATTCAATTCTCACCTTTTAGATACTGAATTAATTAAAATTTGGTCCCCTTTTTTTTTAATCCTTCCATTTTAAGGTTTATTAGTCCCTCCATTTTAAATTTTTGGAATTTTTGTCTTCCGCTTCATTTAAGTCTCATTTTTATGATGTGACAACTAAATGAATGATGTGGCATAATTGAATTTCCACTTCATGTATAGTTATTTTTATTTTAGTAATAATATAAACTATTACATTTATTAAAAAAAACAAAAAAAAATAGAAATTTGAAATTATTTATAGCTTGAAAGAATAAATCATTTAAATTATTATATATAAAAATTATTCATATTTTGAAAGAATAAATCATTTAAATTATTATATCCCTCGCTGAACGATTTAGGGATATTATTAAAATTTGGATCATTAATGTCTCTATATATAATTGTAACACTAAAACCCTAATGTGGGAAAAAAATTCAGAATATCAATAAGACAAAACTATAGTTGCTCTATAGTCGCAGAAATAAGAAATTTGATTGAATTGCATGAATAAAGTCTTTATGTATTTCTCTCTACTCTGATTTGTATTCACGTTATTGTTCTAACCATTCATATCAGATGACGCTTAATCCTGGAGGTGCAAAATTCGAAGTGACTCGGTTCGATGGAACTGACAATTTTGGCTTATGGCAAAGGGTTAAGGATTTGTTGGCTCAACAAGGTTTACATAAGGTGTTTTATGATGAGAAATTGACAAACATCACAACTGTTGATTGGAATATGATGAAGGAAAAAACCACGTTTTATAAGACTTTGCGTTTCTGATGACGTGATGAATTGTGTCCTGGACCTCACAACTCCAACGGATGCCTGGGAAAATTGGAAAACCAATACATGTCCAAGATGCTCATGAACAAATTGTTCGCAAAACAACGTCTTTATAGCCTGAATATGCAGAAAAGAGACAATTTGCAGGCTCATGTCAACACAGTTAACAACATCCTCGTTGATTTGACAAGGCTTGGTGTGAAGGTTGACGATGGGGATAAAGCCATTATTTTGTTGTGCTACTTACCAAGCTCTTATGGTAACTTGGTGACCATTCTCACATATGGGAAGGAATCAATCGCGTTGGATGTTATTTCTTCCACCCTTTTGCAACACGCACAACATCACCAAAGTTTAGAGGAAGGTTGAGGAAGTTTAGGTGAAGGTTTATTTGTGAAGGGCGGTCAAGATCATGGACAAGGCAAGGATAAGGCAGTGAGTACTGGAAATAAAAAGAGGTTCAAGTCCAAAGACAGAAAAAAAAACATAATGTTATGGTTGCAAGAAAATTTTCCATTGGAGGAGGGACTGTCCAAACAAGTTAGGCAACAGTAGTCCAACAAATGTAGTTCAGATTGATAATTCTTGGAGTGAAGAGTATTTTCTTTGCATTTCATTTGTAAAGTGCACTGATGTATAGTTCCTTGATTATGGGTGCTCCTACCATATGACGCTACACCAGGAGTGGTTCAACTCTTTTAAATCAGATGATTTTGTTTTTTCTATTCAAGTGATGATAAAAATTGTACCATCATTAGAAAAGTGAAAACTAAAATTGGTTTGGATGATGGTGTCCTGCGCATGTTGAGTAAGGTACCTTATGTTCCAAATTTAAGGAAGAATTTGATTTCTTTAGGTACTCTTCAAGCGAATGGTTATTCATTATAGTTAGATGGAGATAGAGACATCATGAAGGTTAGAAAGGGTGCAATGACAGTCATTAGGGCACGAAGGACTACTGACAACATTTATGAATTGTCAGGGAGTACAATTATGGGCGATGTAGGTTCTGTTGAAACTGATAATGATGCAATAAAACTATGACACATGTGATTGTGTCACCTCAGTGAAAATGGGATGATGGAACTACATAAGAGGAATTTGTTGAAGTGTGTCCGTGGTTACACAATTGGATTGTGTAAGTATTATGTTCTTGGGAAATAATGTAGAGTTTATTTCAAGATTGTGCAACACAAGACCAAGGAAATCTTAGGCTATGTCCATTCTGGTGTATGGGGGCCTACAAAAGAGCCATATGTTAGAGGTTTTGGGTACTTTGTAACATTCACTGATGACTTTTCTCGTAAGTTCTGGGTTTATTTATGAAATATAAATCTGAGGTCTTCACCAAGTTCAAACCGTGGAAGGAAGAAGTTGGGAACCAAACAGGGAGAAAAATAAATTATTTGCATTATGATAATGGAATTGAATATACTGATAAGACGTTTATACAATTCTATAAGGAGAATGGAATTCAGAGGAATTTTTCTGTGAGGAAGACACCATAATAAAATGGTGTTGCATAGAGGATGAACATGACTCTAGCGGAGAAGGCATGGTGCCTTCGGTTGAATGATGGTATTTCAAAAGGTTTATGTGCAACAACACTCAATATGGCATGTTATCTATTCAACAAATGATCACAGGCTTCATTGGATGGAAAAGTTGCAGAGGAAGTGTGGATGGATAACCTTATTAATCTGAGTGATTTTAGAATTTTTGGGTTTCCACCATATGTTCATATCTCCAGTGAGGATCGATCTAAACTTGACTCCAGGTCAAAATAATGCATATTTATTAATTCTTTTTATTTTTTATTGGAAGCAATTTTGGTAAAACTAACTTAGCTGTAACATGTTGAACAAGATGTCCTAACATGTGGATTAGACATCTTATCTAAAACAGGTTTTACTCTTGGTAACATTTGATTGTTTAACTAATTACATAATATTCTAGGAATATTAAGTAATCCCATGTGGCGTCCGTGAGTGAGGAATCAGAGATTCTAATTGATTTTAAACTTATTCAGTTTTCTAAATGTTAAGACATTTTAGGAAACTTTTGATTGGTAACCTAATGTTGTGCAGCTGGTTCACTTCGTGTACAAGGCCCAAATCCAGTTCATTCTATGGCTATATATATGATGTCTTAAACCTAATTCAACGACGAAGAAAAGAAGATAGTTGTGTGGTGTTAGGGTTTAAGTGTACGTGTTATTTGTGAGCCTCTCAAATATCATCTTGATATATGAGTATGACTGTGTTAATTGATTGTAAGGATTGTCAAGCAATCATAAGCTTTTAAGCATTAAGTGATTGTGCATCTGTGGAATATGACTTCAGAATTTCTTGTAATTGTTTGAAGTGTCATTGTTGTGATTGAAAGGGAAGTGATAAGGATCTCACATCTAGGAGTGTCTTAGGTGGAAGTTAAGCACGGGTAGTGATTAGTGTGTAGACTGTAAATTGGAGATAGTTTGCAGAAGGTCTACAAACTGATACTATTTAGTGGATTTCCCCC
Organism: Lathyrus oleraceus; assembly: GCF_024323335.1. NCBI lineage: Eukaryota > Viridiplantae > Streptophyta > Magnoliopsida > Fabales > Fabaceae > Lathyrus > Lathyrus oleraceus. The sequence goes on from NC_066584.1 coordinate 513,949,439, forward strand.
CTGGCTTGGTAGCCCCCAGATGTAGGTGTTGTTGTACACTAAACTGGGTTAACAACTTTGTGTGTTCTATTATTTTATGTTCCCATATATGTAAGTTATCTTGTTATTGTGCATTGATCAAATATCAGTGTCTCGACATCTCTTCGGACATCTGATATCTACTTACCAGAATTTCAATTGGTATTAGAGTAGGCATCCTGCTCTGTTTATGGGTGAGATTCAGGGAAGATACTTTCTGGTATAATGGACAAGGAAGGAGGATTGTGAACAAACTATACATTCTTGATGAAACCAACTATGACTACTAGAAATCTCGTAGGGTGGCTTTTATCAAATCCATGGACAACAAGCCTTGGAAATATATGGTCAAGGGATGGGATCCACCAATGATTAGAGATAAATATGGCAAGATTAATGATGTGCGGAAGGCTGAGGAAGATTGGGATGATGAAGATGAAAAATTAGCTCAGGGAAACTTCAAAGCATTGAATTCTATATTCAATGGAGTGGATAAGAACATCTTCAGACTAATAAACAATTGCACTGTTGCTAAAGATGATTGGGAGATCTTGAAGACTGCTCATGAAGGAACCTCTAAGGTAAAGATATCAAGGCTTCAACTTCTGACCACCAAGTTTGAGAACTTAGGAATGAAGGAGAATGAGAGCATTCATGACTTTCACATGAATATCATTGAGATAGCCAATGCCTTAAGTGCTCTAGGGGAGAAGGTGTCAGAAGCTAAGTTGGTAATAAAAATCTGCATGTCCCTTCTAAAGAGATTTGACATGAAGGTTATTGCCATTGAAGAAGCTCAAGATATCAGCAACATGAAAGTAGATGAACTGATGGGATCTCTTCAGACCTTTGAGTTAGGGATCAGTGAAAACTTAGAAAAGAATAAAAGCATAGCCTTTGTTTCTAATATTGAAGACCTCGAAGATGAATGTGATCGGGATCCAGATGAAGGAATATCTAATGCTATTGTATCACTTGGAAGATGTCGTACCCTAATTTTCAACCCTAAGATGCCACCATCATTTGTACCATTTTCATGACATCTAGCATTTTTGCACTACTAACCTATTGAAAGTACAAAAAGATTTTTTACTTTGTTTGTCTTAAGCTAGGGTTTTGCACCAAGAGCTTTCAAAGATTGATCAATAAAGACTTGGCATGAGTTTTAACATTTTAAACTCCTCATTCTTACCAAGTAATCAAGTGACTTCCATCAATAAGAATCGATTTCAAGATCATTCCATCTCAAGTTCATCAAGCCATAAGTCATCTGACACTCAAAATTAGGGTTTTGGTCAAAGTCAGCTTGATGTTGGCTCTTTGACCAAAGCATGATTCTATGGCTTGAGGAATGATCCAAGGTATTAAAATATGTACTCATAACCCACTCATACAATTCATATGGCTCAAGAGGTTAGGTTCATAAGCAGATGAAAGTTTGAACACAACTGATGAAAAAGTCAACAAATGCTTAAAGTCAAAGTTTGACTTTTAAGATTTTTGGTCAACTATGGACTTTTCAAGTCAAGGACTATGAAAATATGATCATTGAAGTCATTTGATCAAGTTTATTCAAGAAAATCAAGGTTACTTGCAAAAAGGGCAAAGATGGAGAATTTGAAAGTCCCTAAAAAACATGTCCAAGTACCCAACTTTCCAAGGCCATAACTTATGATCCAAGCCACCATTTTCTTTGCTCCAACGATCAGATTAAAGACCTTGCTTCATACTTCAATTTTATCATAGGTGATAAAACCTAAAAAAATGCACGAATAAGGAGATACGGGGCCATGAAGTGGATGATTCATTTGTTTGTCAAGTGGTAAAACACTTGGTGAAATTTTCAGCATGCTGACCTAGTCAAGTGACCAACTTTATGCCAGTTTTTCACCCAGATCCCAACTGATTCAAGAAAAGTGATCAACATGAAAGTTGTATATCATGATTCCATCTTTCCAAAATGTCCAAGATCAATAAATTCCCATGCTCGAGCTAAGAGAATCGAATTTGGGAAGACAGCCTCATGGAATGGTTCATAAGTCAAATTCTAAGCCAAAGTACACTACAAATCCAAACAAATCCACAAGTACATGTACTTCTTGATTCTAAATCTCACTCTAATCAGAAGATCACACACACTTTTGAGCCATTATTTAAGCAACCAAGCCATTACACAATGAATCATTCCATTTTTTGCATAAAGGTTACACTTCCATTTGTGTAAAGTGGCTTTAACCCAACATTAAGTATCATTGAGCTCCCAAATGGCTTTGGCTATGATACATAACAACTATAAACATCAAGTTCACTCCTACACTCCAGAAAAAGCTCAATAAAACACTCCAAGCCCCCCATGCTTTTGCCATGCTTCCTACTTTGTGTTTTATGCAAGAACCAACCAAGCAAGCAAACCAGTACAAGTCTTAATTATTTTATGATATTTGAGGCTTCTTGAACCCTCAATTATCCCTATAAATAGAGGACAAAGCCTCACCTATCCATACACCAAGCTTTCTAAGAAAAACTCCATTCTTGAGAGCTTTTCAACCTTAACCTCCATTCCCTCATTTGGCTTGTGCATTCTGCAAACCAAAGGTTCCAATCATCTTCTGGGAACTCATAAGCATTAGGAGAGGCATCAAACAGTAGCTGGAAGTAGTGTTGAAGAGGCATTGGACCTTGCTCCAATAGGTATATTCTTGCACTTTGAAACTCATCATACATACGTCATTTCATTTTGATTTCTGAAGCAAATATGTAGCATTTATTATGTTAAGAAGGATCATTAGCTTACATGTCATTTATATTGTTGTTTATATGAAATTATGTTACATGAAACTTAAAGTTTCAGTTCTGGTTTTTGCCTTCGTGCATCTCCATCTTTGAGTATTAGTCAAAACCTATGGTACCATTGTGTTCCTTGCATTTTTCTATGTGATTTTGATCTTTATTTCATGAAAAATGGTTGAGAAATGAGAGAGATATGATTGATGAAAGATTGGAAAAATAGTGGGAAAAAGAAAACAAAAATGAGAGAGAGAGGTTGAAGATGACGCTGAGTTGGCATTGGAAAAAGTCCATGGAACCCCAAGGATGTGGGTTCGAACCTGGCCAGCGTAGTGTTTATTTTTTCTCATTTGTTAAATGTTCATTTTTCTTCATAACTTCAAAAACCCATAACTTCATGATCCCTTAACCTTTTTGGTCCATTCTTTTTGCCATGTGTCCATAAGAATGTCTATTTTATGATGTCACCAAAAAATCACAAAAATATTATTTATTTCACCACTTTTGATTGGATGGAAAACATGTGTTTTAAGTGTTTTTTTAAGGCTCCTAATTGATTCTTTCGGCTTATGTCTTATTTGTTCTCGATGTTGAAAGTTTGTATGATTAAAGAACACTCTTTTAAATGTTGATTATTATCCTTAACATGTTTTAACTTGATTATTTTCATACAATGTATCAATTGATTCACCTTGAAAACATGTTTGAATGAATGGTTAGGAGGTGATTAGGTTTCCACTTAAGTTTGGGCTTATCATGAACTTTGATTCAAGTCTAATGTTTATTTTGTGAAGACTAATAATGTGATGCATATTTGACCTAAATTGATTCATTTTGTGTTTACCATGTACCAATAAATGCTTTTACCATGTTGTCGCATCCGCGAAAAACAACCGGCGGGCTAAAACAAAACAACACAGAGCCGCCACCGTGCGTTATTTATCCCAAAAGAGGGAAAGGAAACGCTCGAAGTAAACCTGGAAGAAGCATGGTCTCGCGACCAAAGAGAAAGGGTACGGGAGTCGGTTACGCAAGGGGAAGGTATTAGCACCCCTCACGTCCGTCGTACTCGACGGGATCCACGCTCTAAAAGAAAGAAAAGGTTGCTAAAACAAACATCACACACACACACCGAAGACAACACAGGTGGGGGAAGAGGAAGGGGGCTCGCTAGGACATCGCGTCCTATGCCTACGTATCTCGTCTGGAACGAGAATCAGAGCTGCCGTAGTTCGGCTCACGCACGCCAAACAAGACACACACAATCACGGGCAAACATGGAACTTGAACGCCAATCGCTGGACTTACATCGGCTTCCGAACCAAACAAACACAATCAGGATACGGACAGCCAATCGCTGGGCTTACATCCATATCCTGACACACAAGAGGGTTAACAAGCAAACAAGCTACTAAGGAGTCGGGAACTCGAGCCTAGCAGCTGTCAAGCAAACACACACAAGAAAGAAAAAAAGTGCACAGAGAGACCTCGCACGGTCTCCTGCCTACGTACCTCATCTGGTATGAGGATCAGGGCGACGTAGTTCCCCTAAACAGGGGAGAAACTATCTCCTAACCAGAAACAAAGGGAGACACACTACTAGGGAGCTGGACTCGAGCCTAGATGTTATCATGCATCATTTCCCTATGTTAAGGTTCACTATCTACTTGCACCACAACAAGCTAATCCTATCCAGGCAAAGCAAGCATGCAAGCATAAATAAAACAGGGCAAACATTTCAAATAGCACACACTATATCCAGTCAAAGTGGGCTCAAAACAAGGGTTAGACCGCCAAAGCAAGTCAACTGTATCAGGGTGGTGTTAGCTCTTAACCCTGACATTGAGAGTCAGGGTGAAGCTGATGAAAGGTAAGTGAAGATAAGACTTCACATCTCTTATCCCTGACCAGGGAGAGCTTCAGACAAAGGAGCGTGGGTTCAGAAAGTGGGAACCCTTCTACACTCATGACTCTGACTCAACTGTACAACTGTACAAGATCTTGGATTAATGTCCCAATGCATCAACACAGTGGTGTGAGCAGAGGGACGACTCAACGGAATAGCGGGAGATAGATTGCATATCTCTTTTATCCGCCAATTGCCTTAATCAAGGTCTTTACCTGCTTGGGGACAAAAATAAACAATCACAATCATCGCCTCTTAAGGAGGACTTCAGACAGGTGCCTGGCCAAGTAACAGGCCAGGTCTTCCAGACTACATGGAGAAAATAAATTCTACCTCAATTGGTTTATACAACCAAGCAACAGCAAGCAAGTTCTCAAAGAACTATTAGCAACTAATGTACCTGAAATCAATCAAATACAATCAGTATACCAGACAAAAACCAAAACAATCAATAAAACCAACAGACAACACAATGTACAAGCAATGCCATGTGCAAAGCACAATCAACTCAATTGAGCCAAGCATCCTACAAAACACACAAGTTAGTTTACAACAAGCAACCAAACTCAATTTAATCAACTTGCATTTTTCTCCTTAAAGCATTTGCATCTCAACCTGAAAAACCAAACTCAAATATGAGAAACAGGACCACTAGGCCAAGCCTAGGGTCAAAAGGAGATGAAAAATCCAAAACAGCAAGTGAAAATTATCCAAAATCACAATCAAACAATTTAGAAACAAATCCAATTGGTCCCCTTCTCATATCATTCATCATCATCATTTCATGAAAGAAAAGGCATCAAACATGCAATTTGCAACCTCAAAAGACCAAACAGAATGATCATCATCAAATCAATATCAAAACATTTCAATAAATTCCACAAAAATTCAAGTCTAAACAGAACACATGCAATGAGTATCATATCAAATTTCAGCTCATTTGGATCAAGGGAAGCAAGTCAATGAAAATCAAAAAGTCAGCACAAGTTCAAACAAGCCAACACAAGGCATCAAAACAAGCATCAACTTCCAATAATCATAAAACAGTGACAATACATGATAAATGAATGGGATCAAAACCATAATGACCTATAATGTGTCTAGGATTCACATGTCAAATTTCACATCCATCCAATTAATGACCAGAATTTCACAAGCCAAATACAAACATGTGTCACAAAAAATCAACAAATGACCAAACAGGGGAGAAAATTCCAATCAAATAGGAAACGCCATCAAAAATTCCAGAAACATTCACATGTATTCTCAACATCCATATGCTCAATCATGCAAAAATTCAGCTCAATCCAATGTCCCTAAGTACATCAAATAAAATCATGAAATGCACAGTGAATGGTGTGACACAAATTGTCACACCTCTATTCAAAAAATCATATCTCATTAACCAGGGATCCAAAAATTGCAAACCACATATCAAAATCACCAGAAAAGAGTCAAGAACATGCACAAAAAATTTCAAGCATTTCTATGGAAGCATCATCATTCTACAAGCAAAAATGGCATGGTATACACAAATTGGACACATTCAATCAAACCCTAGGCAATTTTAAAATTCACATGTGCACAAAAATATTAAAATTCATCATAAAAAACTACACATCACAAGGAGAATGGTGAAAAAAACCTCATCAAATTTGGAGTAAAAATGAATTAGATATAAATTTTTGATTGTTGAGAAAAAAAATAAAAAAGAATGAAATAAGTATGTAGAGTCATGAAGCCTAAGGAAAATAAAGTAGCAACGCAAAATTGAAACCGCTGTACAGCAGGTTCGAACCGTGTACGTAGCGGTTACAGGCCTCCCACCTAACTGCTAGGCCAAGGAGGCCGCGCTACAGCAAGATTGAACAGTGGTACTTTTTAAAGCCTAGCGCGCTTAAACATCAGCAGCATGAACAGTGCGCGCGAAATTGGATCTAACACATGTTTTTTTGAAATTTTTCAAGTTCTTCATGACATTCATACATTCATAGGCTCAAGAACAAATGTTCACCAAATTGGACAAACTTTATATCAACGGAAAGGTCTTTCAACGTACATCATGAATCCATAATTATTTTGATCTAATTCTTGATAAATAAAAAAAATCGAAGCAAAACATAAACATGCATGAAACTTCAAATCATCATAACTTCCTTGTTTCTCAACCAAATTTAGTGGTTCAAAGTGCAGAATTTTCTACTAAACAAGATCTATTCAAAGCATCAAACAATTTCAAGAATCATTGAAGTCGAAAACTCACCTTAATTTGAGGACAGTTGCTAAATCGCGCGTTTTAGGCCTTGAAATGTGAAAACAGAACTTCTATGATGCTTGTAGAAGTGAATGGAATAAGTCTTGTTGCTCAATTACGCACGATCTTGATGAAATCTTGAATTGCCATTGTTGCACCTCACTTTAACAGTCCAAAATTTGGCTTGGAAATGGTGAAATCCTGCTTCAATTAGCTTCAATAATGCATGTGGATGATGAAACAATGAAGATCTAAGCAAGGTTTTTGCAAATTTTTGGAAAAAAAGTGAGAGAAAAAGTGAAGAGGTTTTGGAGATCTAGATCTAGAATGTTGAATTCTGTTATGGTTAAGATGAAAACAGTTACAATTAGGCTTTTATATGTTATGTTAATGATGATTCTAATCCTAATTAGTGCTAATGAAATGGATTAGTGAAAATGCACTTTTATGCTAAATGGCAATTTGGTAATTTCACCCACACTTATGCAATGCAATGTAACAGTGGAATTTTTTTTGTTGCAGCAAGTTTCAAATGGTGTATGTGAGCTAATGCAATTGGAATTATGTAAAAACCATGAATATTTCTCAAAATCACTTTTTCCCTCCACTTTTTAAAATTAATTCACTTGAAAAATGGACTTTTTATGTGATGAGTTTTCATGACATATGATGATGGATCATGATAGTACATGTCAAATGGAGTTTGCTCAAAGAAACCTCACTCAATTTGGCCTTTCCATGTGAAAGTTATGCCACTTTAAATTTAGGCATTTTTGGAAAATGATTTGATCACAACTTGCCAACCACACATGAGAAATTCATGTTCTTGGACTTTTTGGAAAGGTGAGAGCAAGATCTACAACTTTCATGTTGAACAAAATTTCATTTGAAGCATTTTTGGACACGTAATTTTGAGGAGCAATACTTTCCATTTTTGGAAACTTTCAATTACAAGTCACTTTCTATTTTTGGAAAGTTTCCATCTGACTTTATTTTCTCCATTCTTGATGTTTGAAATGTCAAATGAAACTTGTTTGAACATGAATGAAGTGTCTCTAACTCTCTCCCACCTCCAAGTCCATCAATTCAGGCACAGTTGACCACAATTGACTTTTTTGACTGATAGATGAATCTAGCTATGCACTGATCAAGTTGAGCTTCAAACTCCTGATGAAATGGCTCAATGATGAAACCCTAGCTTCCATAAGCTCAATATAATCATATGATGATCCCCATATCCATTGAAAACCTCATCTTCCTTGCTAAGCCCTGATTGGCCCAATGCAACTGATTAGGGTTGACCAGAGGTCAAAACCCTAATCTCAAGGTATCTGATCAAGCATAAGGAATCTCTTGGTGATGACAAGACCATGATGATGATGATGTACCATTGCTACCAAGATCAAGTCCAATCTCCTTGAGAATCAAGAAACCCTAATTTGAATCACCACCCTCAGATAGTTAGTGATCAGTCCATGAACCCTCAGCTTGCATATTTCAACCTCTTTATCTGCTGATCAAGACTTAGGGGGATGAATTGCACAAAGTTTCCATATGATATGCAATTATGCAATGCCTAATGACCTAAAAAATGCAATGCAATATGTTAAGCTAGTCCCAAGAGAGGAGGGCAAATTTTGAGGTGTTACACATGTCAAGTATGATTTTGTCGTCACCATCAATATGTTGTGTCTTGTGATGTCATGTGAAACTTCGTCATGTCTTGTTTATGCTTATCTCAATTTCTAAAAAACCATGTTTAACATTGTCATCCATACCTTGTGATTGCCATTATGCTTAGCCATATTTTGTGCCATAATGTTAATGCATGTTCAATCTTGTTATTGTTTATATCCAAGGGAAAAGAATCATGACATTATTGCCATTTTGCGTCTGTGTGTTCATCTGTATTCTATACAACTTTGCTTCCCCTTAATCCAAAAACTTATAGATACAATCTTAGATTCCCCTCAATTTAAACCTTAAGATTCTATCTCTCTCTCTCCTTATTATAACCACTTTCATAGTAAACTTTGACTTAGGTCATTGTTTCTCCTTTTATTTCTTAATCAAATGCTTCAAAACACTTAAGCATATTCAAAGATCTTTTCATAAGACCTAAAAAACACAAACTTAATTCAAACCCTTTTGCCACTCTGGCTTCTCCATGTTTAAAACCTTTTCATAAAAGGATTAAACATGAGTCATCCCTAGTTGAGATTTAAATCTCCTACCCCATAACATTGTTGAGATTGATATTGATTCTTTTCCATTTGGAAGAGGTATGTGGCATACCTGTTGATTCTATATCCAAGTGAGAGCCCTTCTTTCAATTTGATGCAAAGATATATCTTCCACATGTTTGTGATGGTTTAAATGGGAGTTTTCTCCTTAAGATGACAATTTGTCTCTTTCTCATAAAATCAACCCCAACAAATCCCTTCGTACTTTTGAACCCGAACTATGAGGTTTTGATCCTTCACGGGTACGTAGGCATAAGACTCAATGTCTTTCCAAATCATCAAACAATAAAAAATGTTCTTTTTCTCATCTCCCCAATCAAATAGCAAACAATTTTAAACCAAACACATATATTTAAAAGGTTCTTGTAGAGTACTACAGATGATTAGGATGCTAATACCTTCCCTTTTCATAACACACCCCCGTACCTTTAGAATCTCCCCCCCCCCCCTTTTGCTTAGCTTAAGTTTAATCTTCTAGCTGTACGTATACATATTGAGTTTATTTTTGAATCTTTTCCCCTTCCCTTGGATAAATTAAAGTTCGATGGTGATATTTTGATTCATGAGTCAAGTCTAATCAATAGATTGGTCTCAGATTCTTCACCGCGACAGAAGACAATTCAACAAAGTGATGAAGAAGATAGACTGGAATACAAGATCTAATGTCAAGAATAAGTCATTCAACATCGACAAAAATAAGGATTTTTACAGAAGGCCCAAAACTGAAGAAAAGACTAACCAAGGAAAAGGAATCTAATACCATGGATGTGAAGGGTTTAGTCACATAACGAATGAGTGCCCCACGTATCTTAAGAAACAAAAGAAGGGTTTATATGTCTCTTGATCAGAAGATGATTTTGAAAGTGATCCTGAAGTGGAACCTACCAAATAGGTTACTTTCCTGATTGGAATTTGTGACTCTGATGAAGACTCTGATTGTGAGGAACTAACCTTTGAGGAGCTTATTGAATCTTACATGGAATTGTGCCTCAGAAATGAAGAAGTATGTAAATTGGGAGAAGATCAAAAGAAAACTATTGCTCAACTACAAGCATAGAAAGTGGAGCATTTATCTATCATCTATGATCTGAAGGAGGAAGTTGTATTGCTCAATTCAAAACTTGACAATATAACTAAATCTGTAAGAATGCTTAACAGTAGTTCTGATTTACTGGATGAAATTCTTCAAACTGGTAAGAATGCTGGAAATGTTCAAGGTATAGGCTATGACAATCAAGGAGTAATGAACAAAGGAAAATGGTTTGTAATGAACTTTGTTCCACCTAAAAGACAACAGGAACGACATATGTCAAATCAAATGTCCCAACATCAGCAAGGGTATCAAGAGGTTTACTCAGGAACCAAGACCCAAAGATGGAAGTGTCATCATTGTGGGAAGTTTGATCACATAAAACGTTATTGCTACAAATTGTATGGTTATCCCAAACCTGCTTCACAGCTCAGAAGAAAACAAAATATGGTTAAACCAAAGAAAAGATGGATTCCCAAAAATGATATGTCATGACTCATAGCTCACACCTCCCTCAGAGCCTCTTCTAGAGAGGATTGGTATTTTGGTAGTGGTTGCTCTAGACACATGACTGGTGTCAAGAAATATTTGGTGAATATTAAGTTATATTCCACTAGCTATGTCACCTTTGGAGATGGATCAAAAGGAGGAATAAAGGGGATTGGAAAGTTGGACTATTCAGGACTTCCTAGTCTAGATAATGTTCTGTTTGTTAAAGGATTGACAACTAATCTGATAAGTATTAGTCAACTTTGTGACCAAGGCCTCAAAGTAAACTTCAATAAATCTGAATGTATGGTAAAAAATGAGAAGAATGAAGTTATCATGAAGGGATCCAGATCAAAAGATAACTGATATATGTGAACTCCTCAAGAAACAAATTGTCTTTCCACTTGCCTAATGTCAAAAGAGGATGAGACTAAGTTATGGCATTAAAAGCTTGGTCACTTACATCTAAAAGGTATGAAGAAGGTTATGTCAAAGGAAGAAGTCAGAGGAATTCCTAAACTAAAAATTGATGAAGGAAGAATCTGTGGTGAATGTCAAATAGGAAAGCAAACAAAGATGTCTCACAAGAAGCTTCAACATCTGACCACTTCAAAAAATTGGAGCTACTTCATATGGACTTGATGGGACATATGCAACTTGAAAGTCTAGGAGGAAAGAGGTATGCCTATGTTGTTGTTGATGACTTCTCAAGGTTCACATGGGTGAACTTCACTAAAGAAAAGTCAGAAGTGTTTAAAGTGTTTAAAGAACTCTGTCAAAAGATTCAAAGAGAGAAGGATAATGGCATTTTCAGGATTAGAAGTGACCATGGGAAGGAATTTGAGAACACCAAGTTTGAGGAATTTTGCACCTCTGAAGGAATTAGTCATGAGTTCTCTTCACCCATCACGCCACAACAGAATGGTGTGGTTGAGCGCAATAATAGGACCATACAAGAATATGTCAGGGTCATGCTTCATGCTAAGAAACTACCATATCATTTTTGGGTTGAAGCCATGAACACTGCCTATTATATTCTTAATAGAGTGACTATCAGATCTGGAACATCAGCCACATTGTATGAACTATGAAAAGGAAGAAAGCTAATTGTGAAATATTTCCATGTATTTTGAAGTAAATGTTATATTCTGGAAGATCGTGAGCAGAGGAGAAAAATGGATCCTAAAAGTGATGAGGGAATTTTTCTAGGGTACTCTACAAACAGTAGAGAATACAAAGTATTCAACTCCAGAACCAACGTAATGATGGAATCCATAAAAATTATTATGGAGGAATCAATTAACGAAGTTGATATTACAGATGATGTTGAAACATCATTGAATGATGTTCCAGAAGATGTTGTAGACACAAATGCTAATATTGAACCTGCAGAGAATGAGTCAACTAACAAAGGGCCTTCCATCAGAATTCAGAAAGATCGTCCTAAGGAGCTTATTATAGGAAATCTAAATAAGGAATAATTACCATATCAAGGGGAGTTGTGTCAAATGCTTGTTTTGTTTCTAAATTTGAACCCAAGAATATCAAGGAGGCCTTGACTGATGAGTTATGGATTAATGTTATAAAAGATGAACTTGGTCAATTCAAAAGAAATGAGGTGTGGGATTTAGTTCCAAGACCTGTAAGAACAAATTTTATTTCCACTAGATGGTTGTACAAGAACAAGTCTGATGAACAAGGGGTTGTTACCTGAAACAAAGCCAGACTTGTTGCTCAGGGATATACCCAAATGGAAGGAGTAGACTTTGATGAAACCTTTGCTCTAGTAGCTTGCCTGGAGTCTATCAGATTTTTTCTTGGAATGGCATGTCTTTTAAACTTCAAGTTGTTCCAAATGGATGTTAAAAGTACCTTTCTGAATGGCTATTTAAATGAAGATGTGTATGTTGAACAGACAAAAGGGTTTATTGATCATACGTTCCAAAATCATGTGTGCAAATTAAAGAAGGCATTGTATGGTTTAAAACAAGCCCCAAGAGCTTGGTATGAAAGGTTGATTGGGTTTCTCATCAATCATGGATATAGAAAGGGTGGAATTGATAAAACTCTCTTTGTCAAAGAAAAGGAAGGAAAACTTATGATAGCTCAGATCTATATGGATGTCATTATGTTTGAAGGGATGTCAGATGAGATGGTCAAACATTTTGTCAAGAAAATGCAATCTGAGTTTGAAATGAGTTTGGTAGGAGAGCGGACGTACTTCCATGGGCTCCAAGTCAAATAGATGGAAGACTCCATTTTTCTATGTCAAAGCAAATATGCAAAAAGTATTGTGAAGAATTTTGGATTGGAGAATTCTAGTTACAAAAGAACTCATGCACCTACTCACTTAAAGTTATCTAAAGATGAAAAAGGCTTAAGTGTTGACCAGAGTTTATATAGAAGCATGATTGGTAGCCTTCTATACCTTACAATAAGCAGACCAAATATAACTTTTGTTGTTGGAGTGCATGTTAGGTATCAAGCAAAACCCAAAGTGAGTCACATCAGTCAAGTAAAAAGGATTCTAAAGTATGTGAATGACACAAGTGAGTATGGAATGTTGTACTCCCATGATTCAAATTCTATGTTAGTGGGATATTGTCATGTTGATTGGGCTGGTAGTGCTGATGATAGGAAAAGTACCTCTGGAGGATGTTTCTTCTTGGGAAACAATTTGATTTCATGGTTCATCAACAAATAAAATTATGTATCCATATCCACTGTTGAAGCTGAGTACGTAGCAGCAGGAAGCAACTGCTCTCAACTAATGTGGATGAAACAAATGTTGACTAAATACAATGTCACACAAGATGTCATGACATTATTCTATGACAACTTGGATGCTATTAATATCTCAAAAAATCCTATTCAGCATAGTAGGACTAAACACATTGACATCAGGCATCATTTTATTAGAGAACTTATTGAAGATAAAGTCATAACACTTGAGCATGTTAGCATGGAGAATCAGCTTGCAAACATTTTTACCAAAACCTTGGATGCAATTCAATTTGAAAAATTAAGAGGAAAACTTGGGATTTATGTTAATGAGCATTTATAGCAATTTCAGCTATTTAAGTGTGTCAAACAAGAGTTTAACTCTTATCATTACACTGGACACGCTTACCTAAACCCCTTATCTCATTGTGTATCCTTTTGGACAAAACTAAACTACCCATTCCACTCAAATGCCTCATTCTCTTCCAGACATTTGTGCTCACTCTCTCTCTAGAACCTTTCCCTATTCCATCTGCTTCAAGTGTCAACTAAAATGTCTCAACAATCTTCACCCACTCACATGCATGTCCCAACTGGAATCAGTGGATCTTCCTCCCCAACGGTTAGGGAAAATGAACTGTTTCAAATGATCAACCTGGCGGATCTGGTCTTGGATGTTGCCTCTCTATCCATGGTTCATCCTCCTCCTCAGAAGAAAGCTACGCCTTCTGTGTCTAAAAATCATAAGACTTCTAGTAAGTCTTCTGAACCTATAATCCCCAGTAAAAATAAAACTGTTGTTGAAGAAGAATTTAGATCTAAAGGGTCTGAAATAAGAAACCTAGTATGCATGCTGACGACATAGAGAATCCAACAGAAGCGGAAAGGAGTGCAATTGATAAGGAACTTAGGAAGTTTGTTACATCTGTTTTGAAGGAAGTAAACTCAGATGTTTTGCCAGATGTTCAAACATCTTTGGCAAAAGAATCTAGCTCTGACAATGACTCTAGTGAAAAAGTTGAGGAAAGTGTTCCTGAACATGTTGCTCGTGAGAGAAGAAGTAAAAAAAAAGTTGATCTTGTTGTCAATGTTGAATAACTAACTTCTGATGGAGAACCCCTTACCAATATTGTAACTTCTAGTATTGTCAAGAGACTGCAGAGACGTAAAGGAAAGGCAGTGGTGTTTGAAGATTCTCCCTCCAGGGAAGTGAAGAGAAAATTAGGTGGTTTGAAAGGTATTCCTTCTATAAGCTCCATAGGAAAATATCTTGTTGGGCCTACTAGATCATGAAGTACAGTTGTTACCCATACTTGAAAGAGGAAAGTTGTCTCTTCTAGTGAATCTGAGTTTGATGTCGAAAAGGATGTCCAGGACATCACACTTGTAAAAAGATCTGCTAACAATAAGCCTCATGCTGCTATGCCCAAGGCTCCGCTGGATAATGCTTCTTTACATTATGTGAAGAATGCTGAAAGGTGGAAGTATGTCATTCATATGAGGGTAGCCCTAGAAAGGGAATTGGTTAAGGATGCCCTTAAGTGTAAGGAGGTCATAGAACTTATAGAATTGTTGGGTTGATAAAGACTGACACACAATTTGGCCCTTACTATGAAAGCTTAGTCAAACTGTTTGTGGTGACTATCCCTGATGGATGTGATGGTGCGAAGAGTGTTGACTATGGAAAGGTGTATGTGAGAGGAAATGTTGTGACATTCTCTCCAGCTGTGATCAATAAATTTCTAGGAAGAACAGAAGTATCTCGGGATGCTAGAGGTTACTGATGATTAGGTGTGCAAAGAGATCATGGCCAAGTATGTTAGACATTGGCCAAACAAAGGGAAGTTATCTGTTGGTAAGTTGAGTATCAAATATCCCATTGTCATACCCCAAAATTTGCCCGTTAATCTTGCAAGACATTTTTCAAGGCACTCCAACTCATTTTTCAAGACATTGATCTTAAAGGAACAAAGACCCAGCACACAGGTGGCCAAATCCAGAAAATGACTTAAACGGGCTCGCTCGCTAGGCGAGCAAAATCCTTCGCCTAGCGAACTCTTCGCTGCACCACTCGCCTAGCGAAGCTTGCGAATACCAGAAATTTTGGGCTTCATTCTGAGCCCATTAGGTCACAAAAACTATTATAAATACCAAGACCTCATTCAGAAAAAAGGGAGACAAACCCACACAGACAGCAAACCCTGGAGGCTAACCAAGAGAATTCAGAGCAACCCTAAAGGAAACCCTGAAGGAAACTCATCTGCACAAAGGTTACCTCCGCCAATTCAACGTTGCAACTCAATTGCAAACAGGTTTGCACTACCACTACCGCTTTATGCTCCCAATTTACATGTGGCATTATGATTGAATTTATAAATGTATCTTAGATTTTGCATGTGGATTTAAGTATGCATGGATGTCTTGAATGTTTAACCATGTAATTTCTGTAATGGATGCCATAGGGTTTGAAGCTTGCTGAAATCGTACTGTTATTAAAATCAAAACCCGCAGCCGTTCGCTAGCACATCGCTAAGCGAACATGTAGCGAGCGTTCGCCAAGCCTTTACTAGGCGAGGCAGTAGCGAACATGACAGTCGCTGTTTTTTTTTTATTATTCTGTTCTGTTCTGTGTTTATCTGACATGTCATATCATAGCTGTGTATTATTTG
Organism: Lathyrus oleraceus; assembly: GCF_024323335.1. NCBI lineage: Eukaryota > Viridiplantae > Streptophyta > Magnoliopsida > Fabales > Fabaceae > Lathyrus > Lathyrus oleraceus. The sequence continues at coordinate 513,965,556 of NC_066584.1, forward strand.
CCTGACATTATCACTGCTGCGATTCCTTTGTTCGATGCAACTATTGATTGCACCCCATTTGGTATTCTGACCTATTTGCTGAATTTTGTAAGGGCTCACATACTCCCGAAGAAGGTAGCTTGCTAGGTATTCCACTTTATTTGTGGGATACCCTTGTGGAGATTCATCCTAATTACCTAATTGATTACAAATGTTGCCTTTAAATATATGATCTCGGCCCTCTCTTTTTGTTGCCTTACGGTATTACGGTCATGTCCCGCGAATGTGGGGATACACTTAGCAAAGACCCTTCGGTTAAATCATCATAGTCTCTCGGATGTCGCCTGCGAATATATGATTTTGTCCCTTGATGACCCTCCGTGGTAGCCTACGGTTAAATGATGATCGTCCCTTCGAATGCTAAGGTATCCTTACAAATGGTGCCTTCAATGACCAATCGATGACCCTACGATGTCCCTTTACATCCAAAGGATAAGACTACTTACTTCTCAATAGTAAGGACAGTTTTACCCTCCTAAGGATAGGAAATACCCACAAAGACCTTGGGTAGGTATAACTCTTAAATGCTGACTCATAATTTAAAACACTTTCACACCTCACACTTTGCAAAACATCTATTAGAAAATCACCATTTGGTATACATTCGTACTAGAATCATTGCCAAGTTATATTTTTCTAAACAGCTTTCAAAATTAAACGAGATAAATACTTTGTATACATTCGTACCAGAATCATTACAAAGTTAAACTCTCTTTTCAAAACATTTTCTAAACAGTTCTCAAACACTTTTTTTTCAGACAAGAAAAACATAAGTGATCAAGCAATTAAGAGCCCATGGATAACCATGGATACAAAGGGTGCTAACACCTTCCCTTTGTATAACGTACCTCCCGAACCCAAAATCTAATCAAGGTCTTTCCTGTTCTTTTCCGCCTTTCCTTATTGGATAAAAGAAAAGTCGGTGGCGACTCTTGCTATCCGCGACATTTGCTTTCCAAAGCAAAAACACACAAAGTCAGTTCACTGTATGACAGAACTGGCGACTCTGCTGGGGAAATAAAAGTAGGGGTTGCCTTAAAAAAATCACTTATTTGAATTGTCTGATTTACTTTTAAGGGATTGCTTGGGTATTTTATGCTTGAGTGAAAGATCCTACACCCGGATCTAGTGTACCTTAGGTAAGTAGCAAGAGATCATCGCGACTGTCCGGCGTATACTGGAATGGTTAAAATGATGGCTACGGTTAATGTGACACTTTGGATGTCCTGATGTTCCTCATGTTTACTTGAGGAAAAATTTGGCGTCCGCGTGGTGTCATCAAAGCATTAACCAGACCTTTAGAACCCTAATTGACTCATCCTAGCCATTAGAAAGTAGTGAGATAACTGACTTCGGTTCCGACTGGGGTTGGTTGATACTCGATACTACACTCTTTGAGATTGGACTTTAAGGAAATTTTGGTCAACCGCTTGGTGTTGCACTGAAGTGGACTTAAGGAAAGGTCGATGATTTGAGATCCTTCTAGAACCCGGTTACTATTCTAGGACAGGTGGAACCAACCAAACTTCAGTGGGGAGGGTACTTACCTATGGAACTCATGCAAGCCTTAAAACCTAGGAATGAATGCGGTGTGACTTGCTTGTGTTTGTTACTTACATAACATCATAACATCATAACATCATAACATCATGACATTGTACTAACCATTTCAAAGACTTGGAGTTCGGACAAAGAAACAATTCGAAAAGTCCTTGAAAACATTTCATACATTGCATAGCATAACATAACATTGCATAACAGGTATTCTAAAGGATCAATGTTCTCACGGTCTTCCTTCTAAACAGAAAGATGGCTCTCGAACAAACTGTCAAAGATCTCCAGGCTCAGAATGCTCAATTCCAGGAGATGATCTTGAACTTATCCAAGGGGCAGGATAAGCTGAAGGCTCTCTTGCTCGAGAAGAAGAAAGACAAGAAAGCTGTGAGTTTCATTAACCCGGGAAGAAGGCTTAAAGGACAGGCCGCGGGAGTCAAGATTAGAATTCCGAAAGATCGAGAAGAGGAGACAGAAAATGATTCGGAAGAGGAGGATGTTGATCCCTTCAACCCTGAGGACGACGATGAAGATTATGAAAATGAACAGTACTCTCCAAAAGATGATAAGTATAAGTTGCTGGAAGAACGCATGCTAGCTATGGAGGGTCAGAAGGCGCCCAGTCTGGATTTCGAAGGCTTAGGTCTGGTCTCTGATGTGGTCATTCCCCGCAAATTCAAGGTTCCCGCATTCACTAAGTATGATGGTGCGTCCTGTCCTCAGATGCATCTGAGAGCTTATGTGAGAAAGATTCAGCCATATACCACTGATAGGAAGCTATGGATTCATTTCTTCCAAGAGAGTCTGTCTGGCACACAGTTAGAGTGGTATTATCAGCTCGAGAGCTCTAACATCTGCACCTGGACTGATTTAGCGACAGCTTTCTACAAGCACTACCAGTATAATTCTGAATTGGCGCCTACTCGGCTACAGTTACAGAATATGACTATGGGATCTAAACAAAGCTTCAAAGAATATGCTCAAAAATGGAGAGATTTGGCTGGCAGAATCAAACCCCCTCTGACTGATCGAGAATTAGTGGACATGTTCATGGGTACACTGACTGGCCCATTCTACAGCTATCTATTGGGAAGTTCCTCGTCAGGTTTCATTGAACTTATATTGACGGGTGAACATGTTGAAAGCGGCATTCGAAGTGGAAAGATACAGGCGGCTACCTCTGCAAGCACCAAAAAGTCCTATCAGGGGGCGAATGAATCAAATGATGTGTACGGTCAAAGGAGTCATAACAAGAAAAATCGTGACCATGCTGTTGGAGCAGTTACGATTGCAGCACCGCCATCTCAAAACTTCCAACACAGACAAGACAGGCCAAGAAGACAGTTTACGAAGATCAATATGACTTTAGCACAAGCACTGCAGGGTATGCTAAAAGCAAATTTAATTACCCTCAGAGATCCTCCTGCAAATCCCAACACTACTTCTCCTCGTTATAATCCCAATGCCAGGTGTGCATATCACTCTGATAGCCCCGGGCATGATACAAACGATTGTTGGTTGTTGAAGAATAAGATTCAGGATATGATCGACGCTGGGGAGATTGATTTTGATCCGCTGGAGACTCCTAATGTCATCACTGCTCCTCTGCCTAATCATGACAAGACTGTTAATGTTGTAGAAGATGCCGATAGCGATTGCGACTTGGATAGCTGGATTTTCCCAACAATTGGTGACGGACTCAATAATTGGAAGGCTGAAGACACTATCCCGATTTCCTTTAGTCAGGAGTAATTGTTATTGCTATTTTAGTGTTGCAAATTTTTAATTTTTACAAATTGAACTTCTTAAAGCATTGTGTCTATACCCGAGGCACAAATAGCTAATTTGTTAAGGGTTTTGTCATTTTCATAAGCATATTCACATTCAATAAATCAATGGACTTTTTGCATTCAAATATTGTGCTCCTTATCTTTCCTGTCATCTTTCAAACAAGCTATGCTTTCTTACACACACTCACATAACAAATTGCAGATCCATATCCACTCTAGATCCTGTTGATAATAATTCTGCTACTGTTCATTATGACTTTGAAAATCCGATCTACCAAGCCGAGGATGGGAGTGAGGAAGATTGTGAAGTACCTGGAGAGCTTGCCAGACTATTACTGCAAGAAGAAAAGACTAGTCAGCCACATGAAGAATCGATCGAAATCGTAAATCTGGACCACGTCGCCCGATTTAGCTCCTATTTGACTGCTACTTGCAAACCCATCTTCAAATTACTGAGGCAAAATCAAGAAGTATCTCCAAGAACCTCCAATTCTGACGCCACCAGTTGAAGGAAGACCTCTAATCGTGTATTTGATCGTGTTAAAAAATTCAATGGGGTGTGTGCTGGGGCAACATGACGAGTCTTGTCGAAAAGAGCATGCAATATACCACCTTAGCAAAAAGTTTACCGACTGTGAAACAAGATACTCACTGCTCGAGAAAACTTATTGTGCTTTGGTTTGGGCTGCTCGCCGACTAAGATAGTATATGTTGAATCATACCACTTTATTGATTTCTAAGAGGGATTCTATCAAATATCTATTTGAAAAAACCTGCTCTCTCCTGAAAGAGTTATCACTGACAGTGGTACTAATTTGAACAACAAGATGATTACTGAACTCTGCACGCAGTTCAAAATAAAACACCATAATTCTGAATTGGCAACTTGGTAATAAAGCGTATCATTCTACCACAAGGTGATTCTAGAGGAAAATGGATTCCCACATACGAAGGGTCATTTGTAGTTAAGAAGGTATTCTCTGGAGGAGCCATGATACTTGCTACAATGGACGGCGAAGACTTCCCGCATCCCGTGAACGCGGACATAGTTAAAAAATACTACGCGTGTACACCCGGCAAGTCGAAAACCTGAAAAGGCGGCTTGGGAAAAAAGGGGTATCCTGGTGGACTGAAAACCTGAAAAGGCGGTCCAGGCAAAAATTAGGGATTAAAGCGTATGGCTATGTCCCGTTCTCGGTCAGCTTCACCCAAGTCAAAGGGACTGAACAAACCAATCACTTCTATCCGACAGCAGGAGATGAGAGGCTTGAAGACATAATGACAGTAGTGGAATTAAAATCGATAGGACTTTGTCTGCATAGCTTTTTCTTTGTTTTCTTGACAATTTCCTCTTACTAGGATTTTTGTCTCCTTGTACTCAAACTGCCTTATAGGCCCTCTTTCAAAATCAATACAATTTTATTTCCAAAAAGATGCTTTTGTTTTACTTTCTCTGTTTTGTTTGCATAAACGTCCATTGATCTAATTCGAATTAATATATGCATTTGAACATGATTGATGTTTACCGAAAATACATGCATAAAACGGAAATAGCAATTACTAAAAGACTTCAGGATCGAGGAGAAGGTCTAACCATGCTTTCCAATGAATCCGGTTGCTAATTCTATTCCCCAGTAAAAACCAGTTATTCCCCAGAAGAAATTGGCATCACTAGACAGACTGGTCATCTCTTCCATCCCCAGCCAGGCTCTGTGGAATATTTCTACCATCAGACAGAAATCAAGTATCCCTAGCTAAGAAAGGGTCATCAATACAAATATCTCCAACCAGAATATGGGGATTTATGTTCCCCTGGCAAAGTTTCTCAGACGCGTAGTTCATTCATGCATCATTTCACATCATATACATGCATGCAATGTTCGCATTTATTTTCACAAGCATAAAACATCTCATGCATCATGACATGGCATGAAGCTAACTTTATTTTTCAGGTTAATTATCCTCCTGATACAGTCAAAATAAAGATCCATTCAGACGGATATCTTCATCGATTACATTCAAGATTCAAATACATCTTTCAGATATAATCCATATGAACATTCATTCGGATAAGCACTCTGATATCCTCCTAATGGTGGCATCTTTAAGCCCATCCCAGACATTTATTGCAAATACAACATATACCAATATTATCAGATATAGCCTAACGTACGGTTCATTCTGATTCAGCCCAACATATGATTCCTTCAACTATTCCAATACGGTCTAGCGTACGACCCATTTGGATGTTCATTCCCTCAGATACTACCTAGCATACGGTACATTCCGAGGTGTAGTCTAGCGTACGACTACTTTTTGTCAGATACAGCCTAACGTACGGCTCATTCTGCAACTCAGATACGATCTAACGTATGATCCATTCTGATCTTTATCCCTCAGATACTACCTAGCGTACGGTACATTCCGAGGTGTAGTCTAGCGTACGACTACTTTTTGTCAGATACAGCCTAACGTACGGCTCATTCTGCAACTCAGATACGATCTAACGTACGATTCATTCTGATCTTTATCCCTCAGATACTACCTAGCGTACGGTACATTCCGAGGTGTAGTCTAGCGTACGACTACTTTTTGTCAGATACAGCCTAACGTACGGCTCATTCTGCAACTCAGATACGATCTAGCGTACGATCCATTCTGATTCTTACTTCGTCAGATACAGCCTAACGTACGGCTCATTCTGCAACTCAGATACGATCTAGCGTACGATCCATTCTGATTCTTACTTTGCCAGATACAGCCTAACGTACGGCTCATTCTGCAACTCAGATACGATCTAGCGTACGATCCATTCTGATCTTTACCTCTCCAGATGCAGCCTAACGAACGGTTCATTCTGCAATTCAGATACGATCTAGCGTATGATCCATTCTGATCCTTTATCCCCAGCAGCGTATGACCCATTCTGACCCTTATCTCATCAGGTTCAGCTCACCCTAATCACACCTAATGGATGACTCACTATATGGTCTAGCGTACGACCCGGTGTGGCACCCATGTCTTCAAATTGGTCTGATGTACGACGCACTCTGAAGCTCTCATCATCAAACTTCCTGGATGGCATCTTCAAGCCCATCTCCATCAAGACTAACTTTTAATTAACAAGTGCAAATTTTTGGGGCATTCTAAGTGTTCAATAATCTTCCACCTCCAGACCACGAATGGCATACATACCATTCTAACCCTCTCGGTTTAAGAATATTGAACAAGGGCAGCTGTCATACCCCAAAATTTTCCCGTTAATCTTGCAAGACATTTTTCAAGGCACTCCAACTCATTTTTCAAGACATTGATCTTAAAGGAACAAAGACCCAGCACACAGGTGGCCAAATCCAGAAAATGACTTAAACGGGCTCGCTCGCTAGGCGAGCAAAATCCTTCGCCTAGCGAACTCTTCGCTGCACCACTCGCCTAGCGAAGCTTGCGAATACCAGAAATTTTGGGCTTCATTCTGAGCCCATTAGGTCACAAAAACTATTATAAATACCAAGACCTCATTCAGAAAAAAGGGAGACAAACCCACACAGACAGCAAACCCTGGAGGCTAACCAAGAGAATTTAGAGCAACCCTAAAGGAAACCCTGAAGGAAACTCATCTACACAAAGGTTACCTCCGCCAATTCAACGTTGCAATTCAATTGCAAACAGGTTTGCACTACCACTACCGCTTTATGCTCCCAATTTACATGTGGCATTATGATTGAATTTATAAATGTATCTTAGATTTTGCATGTGGATTTAAGTATGCATGGATGTCTTGAATGTTTAACCATGTAATTTCTGTAATGGATGCCATAGGGTTTGAAGCTTGCTGAAATCGTACTGTTATTAAAATCAAAACCCGCAGCCGTTCGCTAGCACATCGCTAAGCGAACATGTAGCGAGCGTTCGCCAAGCCTTTGCTAGGCGAGGCAGTAGCGAACATGACAATCGCTGCTTTTTTTTTTTGATTCTGTTATGTTCTGTGTTTATCTGACATGTCATATCATAGTTGTGTATTATTTGCCTGACATTATCACTGCTGCGATTCCTTTGTTCGGTGCAACTATTGATTGCACCCCATTTGGTATTCTGACCTGTTTGCTGAATTTTGTAAGGGCTCACATACTCCCGAAGAAGGTAGCTTGCTAGGTATTCCACTTTATTTGTGGGATACCCTTGTGGAGATTCATCCTAATTACCTAATTGATTACAAATGTTGCCTTTAAATATATGATCTCGGCCCTCTCTTTTTGTTGCCTTACGGTATTACGGTCATGTCCCGCGAATGTGGGGATACACTTAGTAAAGACCCTTCGGTTAAATCATCATAGTCTCTCGGATGTCGCCTGCGAATATATGATTTTGTCCCTTGATGACCCTCCGTGGTAGCCTACGGTTAAATGATGATCGTCCCTTCGAATGCTAAGGTATCCTTACAAATGGTGCCTTCAATGACCAATCGATGACCCTACGATGTCCCTTTACATCCAAAGGATAAGACTACTTACTTCTCAATAGTAAGGACAGTTTTACCCTCCTAAGGATAGGAAATACCCACAAAGACCTTGGGTAGGTATAACTCTTAAATGCTGACTCATAATTTAAAACACTTTTCACACCTCACACTTTGCAAAACATCTATTAGAAAATCACCACTTGGTATACATTCGTACTAGAATCATTGCCAAGTTATATTTTTCTAAACAACTTTCAAAATTAAACGAGATAAATACTTTGTATACATTCATACCAGAATCATTACAAAGTTAAACTCTCTTTTCAAAACATTTTCTAAACAGTTCTCAAACACTTTTTTTTCAGACAAGAAAAACATAAGTGATCAAGCAATTAAGAGCCCATGGATAACCATGGATACAAAGGGTGCTAACACCTTCCCTTTGTATAACGTACCTCCCGAACCCAAAATCTAATCAAGGTCTTTCCTGTTCTTTTCCGCCTTTCCTTATTGGATAAAAGAAAAGTCGGTGGCGACTCTTGCTATCCGCGACATTTGTTTTCCAAAGCAAAAACACACAAAGTCAGTTCACCGTATGACACCCATCCTTCGTAGGATTGGGGCTGCCAACTGGGTGCCTACTAATCACACTTCAACCATCTTGAATGATCTTGGGAAATTTATTTATGATGTTGGAACAAGAAGAACGTTTGACTTTAGAAAATACATCTTTGAACAAGTGTTAAAACACGCCTTCTCTACTGCTGTAAAAATGCCCATCTGCTTTCCATCCCTCATCTGTGGAATCATCTTAAATCAACATCTTGGTATTTTTCTGTCCATTGTCAGTGTGAAGAAAAGCGATTCTCCCTTATCACTCCACTACAAAATCGTTAGAGGAACATATGTCCCAGACATTATTATGACATCTTCTTAGGCACCTGGCCCTGCCACCTCCAAGAAGAGTGTCATTGCTCAGCTGAAAGAAACTTGTAAAGAGTTGGAGGATTCCATCAGACGTAGCACTGTAACAAATATTAAACTTGAGACATTGATGAAGGCTATGATGGAAGAAGAGAAGAATGAAGTTGTACAGGGTGGTGATGGTAATGAAGGAATTGATGACGAGGACTATGTTGGTGAGGATGATGTTGATGAAGAGAAAGAAGATGAAGGAGAAGAGTATGTAACAGTTGACTCAGATAGTCAGGAAGATATCTGATTGCAATCTTGCTTTGTTCTAATTTGATTATGTTTTGTGGTTTGTGACCAGGATATTATGAACCCTTAGGTGCCCCCTTGTGTGTGATCATTAACTTTATGAATGTGGTTTTATCTGTTTTTGGTTAGATGCTTACCTTTTTCATATTATGGATAAAAATGGGGAGTATTGTCTGTGTGTGCTAACCACTAACCACTAACCTCAATACTGCCTGGTTGTGCTTAAGGAGGAAGGAGTTACAGGTCTGGAACTTTCTGGTTTGTTGTGTTGTGATGTAAAACTTTATGTTATGACATCAACCTAACTAAGGAAGTGTTTTGAGTGAAGTTTTTGAAGTTTTTTTTTCTGCTGCATATACCTCTGATGTGTGTTGTTAAACAGGTCTTGTTTGCTATGGAGGAACCCTTGAGGGGGAGTCCTGGTTTTGTGTGTTGGTGTAAGCCCTAGAGGCCAATACTTTTAGTACTTGTATCGAATTATTTATTAATAATAAAAGGCTTTTTATTTATTATGTTTGTTTAATAAAGTCCCTAGAATAGTTAGTCCGTTTAATGTATCAAGTGTGACTTAATCATGAGATCCCATTAAACATAAGGACATTATTCTTAAAGTATCTGTAGTCGAGCTTTGTTGTGAAGTGGGATAACATTAAAGCATTAAGACTATTATGTATATAGACTGATGATCACATCTCATGGTTCATGGATAAGGAGTTATCAAGTCTTAAGCATAGGTATGAATATTAAGAGTGGTATTTATACTGGATTGACCCGCTATGAGAATACTATATAGAATGTTATGCAAAGTGGCATAAGTTATTCTCATGGTGATAGTGGTGTATACCACCCTTCAACCTGAAACCACTATGGACCCTAGATGTAGAGTCGAGTGTCTTATTCCTAATAAAACATTGTTCGTAACTAGATGACCATAAAGACAGTTAATGGGTACTCCATGAAGGATGTTGAGGGACATGAGTGACCTAGATGGAATTTACTTATCCTGCATAACAGGATAAATGTCTACGTGCCCAATATTGAACTGGACAAGGATGACACGGTATATACCTTGTGTTCAATATAGACATAAGGGCAAAAGGGTAATTGTACACATAAGTATTATCACAAAAGGATTTGTTAAATCACATGACATTTTCGTGACTTAGGTAGCAGTGATGTGTTGCTAGATACCGCTCACTGTTTATTATGTTAAATACGTGATTTAATATAATTGTCAATGCCGCGAAAACCTACAGGGTCACACACAAAATGTACGGATTGATGAGAGATAAAGTAACTAAGGAACACCGTAAGGTACGGTGCACTTAAGTGAATTGTAGGACATCGTAAGGTACGGTGTACTTAAGTAGAATATCAAATATGGTAAGGTACCATGCGCTTAAGTGATTTTGGCATATTATAAGATATGGGTCACATACACTTACGTGGGATTTTTAGCTTGCAACCTACGCAAGTAGTTCTATAAATAGAACCCTTGTGCATAAGCATTTGTGCAGTTGTAATTTCATTTCTCTCTCTATCTCTCACTCAAAGCCCTCATTCGTAGCAACTAGCACTGAGATTGAAGGAATCTGTTCGTGTGGACTGAGTAGAGGTGTTGTCACTATTCAACGTTCGCGATCGCTCCGTAGATATGCATCAAAGGTTTCAATCGCCATAAGAGGTAATGATTCTATCACTGATCATGCCTATTCGTAAGGATTACTAAAGGAGAAATTTTTTAAATTTCGTTGCATTTTGGATCACTCTTCTCCTTCAATGTGAAATAGGGGGAGTATAGACTCTGACTAGTGTGATTGCTTGATTACCTTTGTAATATGTGTGTTTGATATCGATCTATTTTTAAAACCTATGTAGTTATCCTGGATTGTGGTGCTGGTGTCCAAGGTGTATTTGGTTGTTTTAGCCAAAATTTGCCAAAGGGGGAGATTGTTAATTCTTTGTATTTTTTATTGGAAGTAATTTTGGTAAAACTAACTTAGCTGCAACATGTTGAACAAGATGTCCTAATATGTGGATTCGTCATCTTGTCTGAAATAGGTTTTACTCTTGGTAACATTTGATTGTTTATCTGATTATAGAATATTCTAGGAATACTAAGTAATCCCATGTGGCATCCATGAGTGAGGAATAAGAGATTCTAATTGATTTTAAACTTATTCAGTTTTCTAAATGTTGAGACATTTTAGGAAACTTTTGATTGGAAACCTAATGTTGTGCAGCTGGTTCACTTCATGTACAAGGCCCAAATCTCGTTCATTCTATGGCTATATATAGAATGTCTCAAACCTAATTGAAGGACGAAGAAAAGAAGACAGTTGTGTGGTGTTAGGGTTTGAGTGTACGTGTTATTTGTGAGCCTCTCAAATATCATCTTGATATATGAGTAGGACTGTGTTAATTGATTGTAAGGATTGTCAAACACTCATAAGCTTTTAGGAATTGAGTGATTGTGTATTGTGGAGTGTGACTTCAGAATTTCTTGTAATTGTTTGAAGTGTCACTATTGTGATTGAAAGGGAAGTGAGAAGGGTCTCACACCTAGTAGTGTCTTAGGTAGAAGTTAAGCACGGGTAGTGATTAGGGTGTAGAGTGTAAATTGGAGATAGTTTGCAGAAGGTCTACAAACTGATATTATTTAGTGGATTTTCTCCCTGGCTTGTTAGCCCCCAGATGTAGGTGTTGTTGTACACCGAACTGGGTTAACAACTTTGTGTGTTATGTTACTTTATGTTCCCCTATATGTAAGTTATCTTGTTATTGTGTATTGATCAGATATAAGTGTCTAGATATCTCTTAGGACATCTGATATCTGCTTACCAGAATTTCAATCTTTATTGGCTACAATAAAGGTGTGAATGTGTACAAGTTGTGGGATCCGGTTAAGAGAAAGGTGGTTGTCAATAGAGGTGTTGTATTTAATGAGTAGTCGATGTTGAAACAGTCAGATGTGATAGTTGTTCCAGATACTGAAGCAGAAAATTCCAGTCAGGACAAGATTCAAATGGATATTGAGGAGCCACTACTGAGTTCAAGGCAGAGTGTAGCCCAATAACAGGATGAACCAGGCTTAGATTCAGGTGGAGTACAAGACTACACACTTGTGCGTGATAAGGAGCCCCGTCGTATTACACCTCCAATGAGATATGGGTTTGAAGACTTAAAAGCATATGTTCTTCTTACTAGTTCAGGATATCCTTCTACTTTTCGAGAGGCTATGGCTAGTCAGGAAAAAGATAAGTGGATAGATGTTATGGTGGAAAAGATGGGGTCCTTGAAAAATAAAGAGACGTGGGATCTTGTTCAGATTCTACAAGGAAAGAGGGTTGTTGGTTGCAAGTGGGTGTACAAGAAAAAGCTACCAGTAACAGAAAAAGAAGGGGAAAAGTTCAAGGCTCACCTAGTTGAAAATGGGTATTCACAACATAAGGGGATTGATTATGATAGGATTTTTCAATATGGTGGTTAGGCACACTTCTATCAGGGAAGGATTAGCCCTGGTAGCAAGAAGGAATATGCATTTAGAGTAGATGGATGTGAAAACCTATTTTCTCCATGGTAGTCTAAGGAGAAAATCTACATGGAGTAGACATAGGGTTTCAGTGATACTAGACATGGCAGACTTGTTTGCAAATTGAAGAGATTTTTGTATGGTTTGAAGCAGACTCCAAGGCATTGGTACAAGCACTTTGATTCGTACATGCTCTTGATTGGCTATAAAAGGTGTGATTATGATTGATGTGTTTATGTGAGGAGTCTTGATGATGAATATTTTATTTTACTATTACTTTATGTTAATGATGTGTTGTGTTTTTCCAATCATTTGTATGATGTAAATGAGTTGAAGACCAAGTTAGGATGGAAGGTAAAAGGGACAGAGGAACTAATAAATTTTGGTTGTCTCAGAAAAGCTATGTTCAAGGTGTTTAGAGAAAATTTGACATGAGCAAAAAAAATTCTATGAGTATTCCATTTGAGAATCATTTTAAGCTCTCTTTGGAACAATGTCTAAAGACAGACTCAAAGATTGAAGGTGTGTCTAAGATTTCTTAATCCAATGCAGTTGGTTGTTTGATGTATGTTATGGTTTTCACTAGACCAAATTCGGCACAAGGAGCTAGTCAAATGTGTGAGTTCATGCCAAAGTCAGGGAAGCAACATTAGGAAGCAATCAAGTGGATCCTAAGATACTTGAAGGGTACAACGGATCATGGTATCATGTTCAGCATGGAGTAGGGTGTTCCATCAGTTATGGGATATGTGAATTCTGACTATGCAGGTTATCTGGATGATATGAGGTCTACAACAGGGCATGTTTTTACTCTTGCAATGGGCTATATGCTGGAAATCATCAATTCAATGCATAGTAGCTATGTCTACAATAGAGGCCGAATACATAGCAGTAGCTGAACCTTCCAAGGAAGCATTGCAGTTGACAGGTTTAGTGCAAGAGTTGAGTGTTGAGCTATGTGGAGTTCTGTTGCATTATGATATTCAAAGTGCTATCTATTTGGGGAACATTCAGGTTTATCATGCTAGGACCAAGCATATTGATGTGAGGTTCCACAAGATCAGAGAGTTTGCGGCGTCTAGACAAATATTACTTCAGAAGGTCCACACTATAGAGAATGCAGTTGATATGTTCACCAAGTCAGTCACAAGTGACAAGTTCAAACTTTGTTTGGACTTCTTACATGTTTTTCAGTGTTAAGAAGGAGCTACACATCCCTAGTTATTAGGTTATGACATTATGCAGTTAATCTTCATAGGGTTTGATATTTGTTAATGTGAAGATTGTTAAGTTTGACTCATAAGTAATGTCAAGTTAACAAGGTGCGATTTATGGGTATTATTGTAATTCGGATCATTAGTATTATATACTTGTAACACTGAAACCCTAATGTGGGGGTAAATCATGAGAATGAGCATCAAAATTAGGCTAAGAGCAACACATAAGTGAGACAGACACCACATATTCACCTAAAACCTTAATGTGATATGTAACACCCCTTTTTCTATCCCAAAATACTTAACATATAATCAGAGTAAATAAGCACGCATATAAACAAAAGGGCGTCACATCGACATTTTCAAAAACTAAAAGCTTTCAAAAACCAACATCATTCATCATCAATATACAATACACCTGGTCATTTAAAATAACACGTTTCACTTATCATGAATATTCAAGCATATGCGTTCGCAGCGGAAATAATGAATACTCATGTATTTCATAACATGATCCATGTCCCATACCATGATCATCTCTCAATAATCACTTCAAGATAAAATAAATCAAGTAATAACATAATGCATATCCAAATAAGATATGAGTTCAATACTACTAATCTACCCAGTGTTACATGACCAGAGCATTGACTCATTACCTAGTCTTCAAACTAAAATACGGAAACTCTCCGGCTAATCTCGAGCGAGCTACCGTCCACTTACTTCAGCAATACTACTCTGGAGTATCTGCACGATACCCATGTAAAAGTAACATTCAAACAGAAAGGGTGAGAATCCAAATCATTATGAAGGAGTATAATAAGGCACAATGATTAAATCAACAATTAAAGGAATTCATCACACTTCGTATAACCATGTAAATAATACTAATCAATATTTATTTCACATGTTTCAAACATCCATCAAAACTCAAGGAGTACAATATTACAATCCAATACTATATTCCCAAATATACACATAACTACAATTATCACATAATCACATATTTTGCCAAGTTATGTATCCAAACATCACCAAATTCAATTATCATATCTCATACACACATCACAATCACAACAATGCATACACTCAATCATCACATAACTCTAATGTGACTCAATACAAGACATGTGACTCTTATGCATGTGGTACCTCAATGTGAACCCAACGTTTCACCGCTTTCCGATTCAATATCTAGAATCTAAGCCACGCTTCCGATCCGGACAAGATCAAAGCCACTACCACGCCTATTTCCAATTACGGATCAACGTGTGCTACGTCTATTTCCAATTAAGGATCACCGTCTACTACCACGCCTATTTCCAATTAAGGATCAACGTGTGCTATGTCTATTTCCAATTAAGGATCACCGTCTACTACTACGCCTATTTCCAATTAAGGATCAACGTATGCTACGTCTATTTCCAATTAAGGATCACCGTCTACTACTACGCCTATTTCCAATTAAGGATCAACGTATGCTACCATGTGAACCCACAGTTTCACCGCTTCCACCATGAAGCCGACCATGCCATGAATGAATGTACAAATACCAACAACATATGCAATTAAGATCATCTCTACCATCTTAACATTCCACATATCACCATAATTCAACTCTATGAATTATCCATCAATGGTACATATACACATTCATAACAAATACACCATTCACATAATATACAATCAAGATTATCTCTACCATCTTAATCATTCCACACATCACTATAATTCAACTCTATGAATTATCCACCAATGGTACATATACATATTCATAACAATATATCATTCACAAATATAGGCTAATTATCAACTACGCACACTTAGATTGCATTTCAAAATGAATACAACTTTTAAAATCTCAATTTTTCATTTTTCAACAGTGGTAACCGGTTAACGCTCGGTGAGTAACCGGTTACTGTAAAACAGAATTAACAGATTTTTGAGCAAGTAACCGGTTAACGCTCGGTGAGTAACCGGTTAACGCTCGGTGAGTAACCGGTTACTGTAAAACAGAATTAACAGATTTTTAAGCAAGTAACCGGTTAACGCTCGTTGAGTAACCGGTTACTGTAAAACAGAATCAGAATTTTTTTGCGTTTTTCATCGTTGGAGGACTTTCGGACCTCCGATTTCGATTCCGTAAAAAGCCAAACGTTCAGAAAATTATAACTCATACAATACCCTAATTATATAACGTTAATTTTCAGTTTTAACACAATTAAATCACCATAATCAAGGGTACTCATCAAACCTAACAATTCCAAACAACCATACAAAATTAGGGATTTTAACCTAAACATGCTTCTACCCATTGACCCAATCATACTAACCCATAATAATAAGGATTCCCCCCCTTACCTCTTCAATTTTCTGGAAAACCTAGCTTCTCTCTTGTTCTTCCCCTCTTCTCCTTATTTTTCCTCTTTCTTTCTCTATTGCCTTCAATGAGCTAATGAATCCTACTTCTCACTCTCCTACCTCTTATTTTTAGTATTTTATTTGGGCTTAAAGCATGATACCTCTAATTTAATTAACAGACCCAATAGGACATAATATTTAAATATCTCTATTTAATTCAAATAAATCAAACCAACTCAATTAACACACCAATTTAATTAATTCAATTATCCATTATATCTCATATCAACTAAATAATTAATTAACACGCCAAATTAATTAATATAATCGATTATTATACTACCGAACAACCAATTAATTAATTAAGACTCCAAATAAATAAAATAAAATAAAATATAGTAATACTAACATAAGAAATAATTACTTAAATTGGGTTGTTACATGATAGGTATGTGAGTTCTCCCACTTATAAATGCTCAAGTTTCTACATTTATAACATATGTGAGACTCCAATGCACACTTGATTTATTATTCTTAACACTCTCTACTCTGATATGTATTTGTATTACTGATTTAACAATGTGTTTTTCCCATGCATGAACTGAAACATCGAAGCACCATAGTCACACTGAAGCACATGAACACTTTTATTTGAGGTATCACTAACTCCAACCACCTCTTAGAAAACTTAAAAGGAGGTTGAGAGACAAAAGTAAGCTTGAAAGCTTTTTGGTTATCGACCAAGGAGAAGTTCCCACCCTTCAGATTATGAGCCATTGTTTTAACTTGGGAGTCAGGTTTAACTTAAGACAGCTGTAAGTTTTCTATGCAATACACTGCACATGCTTTAAGTGCAAAAGGCAGGGTGATAGAGCCATCAACCAATGATGTTTCCAAGAATGCAGTAGTATAGTATATTATATTCCTTCCAATGACAATGGGTTTGGGTAGGGCTGGACAAAAAACCGTGACCCAGCCCAAACCGCAATAAACCGAAAAAAAATAAAGATTTTGGGCGGGTTTAATTGGGCCGGCGGTTTAGAGGGCCAAAAACTTGGGTTGGTTTGGTTTGGCATGGGCGGGTCCGGGTTAGGAAATGTGAACCGCAAGAACCCTAACCCGCCCACTAATAATAACAAAACGACAACGTTTCATATTAGGTTTTTAGTAGTTGTTGTGCACTCCCCTTCTTTCAGTTTCATTACCATCCAAATCCCTAACAAGTCGCCGCCGGATACACACCTTCACCTTCATCCATCCCCTCAACCCACACCACCACCAACCTTCAAAACTACCCACCACCACCATATTCAAATTGTTTTATTACTCACAATCAGTCTCTACGAATAATCCTAAAGAGACACGATTCTCATTCACTCATCTTGTTCAAGATTTACTTTTTTTTCTTGTTGTTTCGAAGAATAGTGTATTCTTATTGTTTTGGAGTTTTCTAAATTAGAGTTTTCTCTATTTATCCGTTCTTGTAAGTTTTGTTTGCATCCTTCTAATTATCTTCTTATTTTTGGATTTAATTTCATGTTACCGACAGATCCATCTTCATGTTACAAGCAAAGGTACAAGCTATGGTTAAAGGTTTTTGTTTTGAGCTTTTATTTATTTAGCCTTTGTTGTTTTCAGTTGTTGATTTAGTTTTGTTGTTTTTGAGTTGTTCATTTAAGCTTTGATGTCTGGTGTGTCTTGGTTCAGTTATGAAACATTGGTCTCTATGGAGTTGTGTTTTTAGATAGCTTTTATTTAAACAATTTTTAACCTTAATTGTTGTTTTGGTTTAAACAGATGGAGCAAGGACTAAATCGTAGGCAAGGAGTTGCAAATAAGAAAATATATCTTGGAATAGGTTTGTTTTAAACCGGCAATATAATTATTTACTATGATATTTTCTTCCAAATCTGTTATCAATTTTCATGACCGGTTCTAAAATCTAGACATACTTGTTTATTTTTATGTTGTTGCTGTATAGATATAATTTGCAATGAAATTCTCCTTTCATGGTAGTATGTTGATATTACATGGTATGTTCATCATATTATATTATGGTGTATTCACTATAATATTTTTGAATGATTTAATGTGTTATTTATAGCTTGATTGAATATAAATGAATGACCATATGATTGCTAATTAATATGACAGGTTTAGTGCATGGATTGCCTATGTGTTATACAACTATTGTCAAGTTATACAGTATAAAATGTATGGTTAATTTATCAATTGAATTCTTTAATAATTATTATTTTCATTGTTGTCCAAACTTTTGATTACAGATTGTTTTATATGGTGTTTGATTCTACAAGAATTTTCTGAATCTTTTGTCTTTAGGAAGCTAAACTATCATACATGACTTTTAGGTAATGGAGATGGAAGTATTTGCCAAAAAATGTTGGTACTGCAACAAAAGGATTGAGCATTGCATTTGAAATTGCTCTTTATTGCAAACAAGTTCTTCAGCTTGTTCTTTTTGTTTAACTTATATTTATATGTATTTTTTTAGATTAAAGAAAAAGAGTCTTCATTGGTTCTATATTGATGAGTAATTCAATTGTAAATTAATCAATTCCCATTTTTGCTTTTGATCTGGATTGGCCAATTAATATTATTAGTTATTGTATAATTTAATATTTATAAGTTGTATAGTATTTAATATTCAGCAGGTGGGTGCAATTAAAAATAATTTTGACATAAATTGTGTTGTTCAAGTTGAATATTTAGTCCATTATTGAATTTGAAAATTTTATAATATAAAAACTGTACCAAAGTTTTATGAAAAAGTTAGAAATTTTAATTGGATCTTTAAATATTTTTAGTCCAATAACCTGAGGAACCCGTCCGTTTTAACCCGCAATCCGTCTGGATCCAACCCGATTAAATCAATGTCAAAATTGGACGGAAATGGGCCACATTAATGCATCCTCGGGTTGGACTGGGTGTTGATTCTGGACCCGAACCCGTCCAACCTGACCCGTTGTCCAGCCCTAAGTTTGGGGATGGAAATGGAAATGAAAAGACCAATAGTGTCATTTCAAAAGGGTTTATGTCAGCTTATTTTGAATTAAATAAATATACATCTCAATTTCATAGATGCAAGAACAATGAGAATCCATTCTCTTATTTAATTTGTACTACAAGATATCCCAATAATTAATTAATTATCCCAATTTGCCCTTTTATCAAAACTAACCTCATCCCAACTATGATATAAACCATCTTTTCTAACCGACCAAAATATTCTTTGATGAGCTAATCCACCTTCTTGATCACGATCATATAGATGAAATGATAAACGGTGTGGAGACCATGTCAAAACACATATTTTTAATTCAAAGTTGGTTACAAAAGAAAAAGCTCTTCTTGGTAACAAAATCCGTGGATTCTTCCCTTTGTGAAAGTCGCACACCATGGTTAATTGTGATGTATTATAGGGCAAATCATTCTCTATGGAAAGAGAGAGTATGTTGATGTTTGTCTCATTTTGGTGAGGCTCAACAATGGAGGGATTTGTTGTTGACTCATTCACACTCACTAAGTCACATGAAATTGTTGAAATATTCAAACACACAAGTATTAAGATTGACACAAACATTGAATTTGACATTTTGGTTTTGGATTTTCTCTTCTCTACATACATATTGTGGGTGTATATATAGGATTCATATCAAGTTTATGACAAAAGTTTGTCTTTTAAATACATCGAATTGTTTGAATAAAATTAAATAAAACTCAAAGTTTTTTTTTCAATTTTAATTAAAATAACATGATTTACTTTTAAATATATGTACTAGTTAGATTATTTTGAAAAAAGAGACTATATTTAATTATAATACTAGATTAATATTTTTTTTGTTTTATATCATTAATTATAAATCTCACATGATTTTTGTTTTTTGCTTTATTCATATAATATTTTTGACAATAAAGTTCAATAATTGTATTAATAATTTAAGATTCATAGTTAAAATATCCTATGATTAAAAAAATACTTCTAAATTTTATATAAAAAACATTTGTCAATAAAGACTAATTCTTGTTAAGTTGAATGTCTTTTATGATTATTTAGATTAAAAAAACAACAATAATAATAATAATAATGATTTGTGAGTAAATTGTTAGACGGTGTTTGTCACAAATGATGAAGACTTTTAAATTGAAGAAAAAAAAAACAATTTAAAGTTCTTCCTAAAGAAAATATTACTTTTGGTGTATTCTTCTTCTTTGATTATTATAGGGTATTGTTTTTCTACTATTTATCTTGGTGTTTGTAAATTAATGAGGATTATTATGGATAGATAGAGTTCTATACTTTGGCATTAATAATTATTGTCACAACATGTTAATAATGCATTGTTTTGGTAGAGCGAGGACTGCCCCCATTTATAAACACATTTAGCGGAAACCATAGTAGGTGGCCCAGGAGCTCTGATACCATGTTAATAATGTGTGGTTTTGGTCTAACTCAACCCTACAAAACCGGTTGGTAGAGTGAGGACTGCCCCCACTTATAAACACATGTTCAGGCCATATATTGTCCGATGTGGGACTCTTAACACAATAAGTACCAACTATTTATGTCGAATACAATCGTTTTCAATTAACTATATTATTAACTATATTTATTTATAAATGGAATGTTGATGATTATTTTTTTATTTTATTTTAGAAGTAACTCATTTTTGCATGCAGCTCTATAGATTAATCCTTTTAAGTTGAGAAAGACTAGAACATACAATAAAAAAAAATTCTCCAAAAAAATTTGATACTAATTCTGCTATTTTCCATCATTAACATGTGTCGAATAACTCTTATATAGTTAAGAATATAGTTTAAATATTTAATTGATCTCGGTATATATATCACTTTTATTTTAAGTTTGATAGAAAAAATTATTTTATTTTAGTCATTTTAGTCAAAAGTATTTTTATGATCAATTTATTTTAAGAGTAAGATTCTTTAATTTACTTCAAATCATAATATTTGAATTGAATCTAATCTAATTGTTAATTAAGTAAAAAAATTAATTTAATTATTAAATTAATTAAATTTAAAAATTATGATTTGAAGTAAGTTAAAAAAAAATATTCTTGAAGTAAGTTGATTTCCACTTTTATATATATATATATATATATATATATATATATATATATATATATATATATATATATATATATATATATATATATATATATATATATATATATATATATATAATATTTTTGCTCATTATTCATTTGTTGTAGTCTCTGCAAAATCGATTTATATTAAAATAAATCTATGTAATAAGTAATATTGAAATTTGTTAAAGTTAAAAAAAAAATGGCTTTGATCGGCTTATGTGGTGCAATAAGTTGTCTAGATTTTTATGTTTTTTATCTATTATTTCATTTATAAAATTCTAAAAAATCCTAGCATTCGCCATCGTGGTCATAGACGAAATATTTTCCATCAAAGCATACATGGAGCAAGGCATGCTCCCATCCGATTTGACTAAAGCCACCCTTGAAAATAGAAGAGTTAGTTCTTATTCGGTGATCGAAGGAACTTTGTACATGATATGTCTGTCAACTCCCCTACTAAAATGTCTTGAAGAAAAAGAGGCAATGTCTGTTATGACTGAAATGCATGAAGGCATAGCTAGATAACACCTAGGCGCACGAGAGCTAACTAAAAAAGTTCTCAGAGCTGGATGTTTTTTTGCCATCAATGGTCTCAGATACCAAATCATGTGTGAAGAGGTGCAATGAAAGCCAACGGCACGAGGACGTCCATAATGCACCCCTTATTAGGTGCACTTGCTATTTTCGTCATGATTGTTCTCTCTGTGGGGTATGGACATCCTCATCCCCTTCCCCCAAGCACCAGGTCAACTCAAGTACCTAATCGTAGTAGTTGATTACTTCACCAAATGAATGAAAGTTGAAGCTTTGGCTAAAATCACGATGGCAAATATTTTGAAGTTCCTAAAAAGAAAAATCCTGACCAGGTTCGGGTTCCCTCAAGTCATCATAACAGACAATGGAACCCAATTCAGTGACAGGAATCTGAAGGCCTTAATGGAAGAGTTAAGGGTAAAATAGTAATTCGCATTAATGGAACACCTCCAATTGAACAGGAAAATGGAAGTGCAAATCGTATGATATTGAAAGGGCTAAGAACAAGACTGCAAATTGCCAAGGGGAATTGGGCATATGAGTTTTGCAATTTCCTATGGGCGTATTGAACAACTCATCATTCAACGATCGATGAAACCCCTTTTCGGTTGACATATAGGTTTGAAGTCATTGTTCCAATAGAGGTTAAAGAGTAAAGTTGGAGAGAAACACACTTTATCCATAGAAGATAATAAATAAGAAATCAAAGAAGAAACCAACCTCCTTAAAAAGAAAAAGGAGGTTGTCTCTCTCACAAGCACCATTATCAAACAAGTCACTGCAGCACGATACAACAAGTGCATCTGACCTAGAGAATTCCAATTCGGGGATATCTTGTTGAGACAAGTACATGTGGGGGAAAGAACGCCAAAGATGTCAAGCTCGCGGTCAATTAGGAATAACCATACAAAATCCAAGACAACACCGGGAAGGGAGCATATATCTTAGAAACATTAATGGGAGAGTCAATCCATGGGACTTGGAACACCATTAAACTTAAACGATATTTTACTTGAAATCTTTTATGTACAAAGTTAAGTGTAAATAACTTGGTTATCGCTTGTGTAACAATTTTAACATATATAAATGATGTGTTCTCCTTTATTACGAAATTATGTGGAATTTATTTTTAAAGTAGGAAATAAGAAACCAAGCGCATTATGCCACAACTAGTGGAACCCTCTCTTAGGAGGTAGTCATTCCAAGAGCAAAGGCGGTGGAGCTTATGAGACATCAATCTCAAACTAGGCTCAAAACTAGGGGTGAGGAAGATGACCTAACTCTTGGCCGGGAATGGTCCCCGTGGTGGGAAGAAATTACGCCAACTCCTAACAAATGAGACGGGTAATGACGAAACGAAGAAATTACACCAGTTCCTAACAAATAGGACGGTTAATGAAGAAATGAAGAAATTACGCCAGTTTCCACCAAATAGGACGAGTAATGACAAAATGAAGAAATTACATCAATTCCCAATAAATGGGACGGATAATGATGAAGCAAATATAAATTTTCCAAATGATTATAATCGATAGAGAGAACAAGAATATAACATCCCGACGAATCATAATAAGGTCTACAATTAACAAAGCCAAGAACGCATGGAGTTACAAAGATGTCTACAACAAACAAAATTATCATCACCTCACCATACGACCATTAACTACCATGTGATCTAAGTTGAGAATATCGTAGTGAAATATTAACATTCACGTATAGAACCTCTATTTGGTCCACCATATTCTTGAAATAAACATCTATGAGACTTTACCCGTGCTGACTGCAAGATCCTCATTCAATCGGGACAAAGCATCATGATTGGCCTTCACCCCCCACAGAACGAGCGTCAGTTTCCTCTTTCAAGGCCTTCCTAACCTTTGAAATTTGGGAAGAAATGCTCATTGATGAGGACTCTACCTTACTAAGAACCCTTTTATTTTCCTCAAGATATGTCATAGGGTCAACTATCAGAGCAACCAAGTGAGACGGTGTTCCATTAACATCCACTTCCTCTTCGAGCATATATAAGAGATCTACTTCTTTCTAAAGGGTGGATAACTCCTTTTGAAGCCTGAGTTGCTCTGATTCGAGAAGGTCATACTTGTTCTTCCAAGAATCGATTTCCTTAGAAAGGTTGTCAGGAACCAAGGCTTCCCCTAAATTCGTCGCGACCACAGACATCAAGGAGGCGCGCCGCATATCAAAGGGTACAATGACTCGGTTAACAACCTTAAATTACCCATGTTAGTAAGATTTTGCATATTAGTATTATCATCCTCAAACAAGAAATCATTCACTTATAAAGTTATATGAGGCATTTCGGCCTTAAAGACAACGGCCAACTTGTAGGAGGATGGGGTTTTGCAACTGGGGAGAACAATAATATCAGATGTCGGTTCATGAGACTTGAATTTCTTCTCGGAAGCTTACTCTCATATTAATTTCATTACTTAGTTCTTCTTCTCTTTCCTGCCCAAAACATTCATGCGGTAAATGTTTTTCTTACTTTGTCTTTTCGAAAGTAGAGGATGGTCCTTCAACTACAGTCATCTAGTTTCTTCAAGTTATGGCTGAGTAGTAGGATACACCACACCCGCTCTAACTGACATCTCAGAGACAACCCTTCTTAGGATAGCGGAAGAAGGTTTGGCTTCCATGGTGCCTTAATCTCTTTTCTTCCTATATAGACACCTCACAATGGCCCATATTGATACTAAGAGGCATCTGACGCCTCCACTCGATCTTTTCAACGCACTAGGGTTGTGAGAATGACACAAAAAATTAAAGTTTTATTAAGACTCATAGGATTTCAAAATTCAGCAGGAACCCATCTGATTACCTCCTTAAGGGACTTGATGGAGCAACAAGTCTAGCACTCAGCTTCGACCTCCTTCGTCTTCAGGACCACTATCACGCTCTATAGAATCCAAGCCATACATAGGGGTTAGCTTCCAAAGGGTTACCATGGAAAGTCTCTACAAGATCTGGGTCGCTAACCTCATATGACGACAAAGAAGCTACCATGTTAGAGACACTCAACGTACCCATAAGAGCATTCCTCAAGTTTCCGATTATGTAGAGAAGAAAGGTATGATATTTTGAGTAAGAAAACAAGAGGAAACATAAATAAAAAGAGAAGGAAACAAAAACGAAAGCATTGAAACAATGTGTCAGTCCAAAACTCCAAAGCCCTGAATCGGCAAGGCCATAAGGGGACTATAAGTCATTGGCATTCAACGAAGGAACAAGGTTGCAAAATGATAGCGAGTTCCAAGAGGGACGATGGAAGAAAATAATATCTTGGAAGGTTAAACCTCCTTTATATATATAAGGGTGGGAAAAATAAATCAACAATCCAGAACACGGGACAATAGGAAAATGAAATGCAACTATTAGATTTATGCATTGAGAACATAAATGGAACTTGAGTGAACTTGAATTCCATATCCTACTAAGTAGGAAGGCACACATGTTTAATAGTACAAAGTGATGCGGAAGAAATACATGCATTTCATGTGCATTTTCACCACTCCCACCAATCATATATGCCAAGTCTCGTCCACGGGAGATCTGGTAAGTTTGGGTAAAAACAACTTTTAAAAGACTTCACGTTCAACACTTCAGATAAGCCTTGGGGGAAATGTTTTGGGTCGGAAGAAGGCCAATAATAAGAAGCCAATTACTGCTCCAAAAGAGGTCCAACGGCCTACTCAATCCAAGGATAAATACTCATGTGCATGTTGGACCCCGGGTATTTATGCTTTCCACATTTCACTTTATCCCTTTTTTAGTCCTAATCACTAACTTGGGGGTTGGAGTGCTAACGTTGCAGGTCAATCCACATTATTCACCACATCGGAGACTTGCAACATCACACTAGGAGTCCAACCTTCTAGCTCAAGCATAATTATGGTTCTAATCTAGAAAAATTCCCATTTGCAAAAAATTATTAAACTAAATCTACTTGAAAAGATTTAATTGTATTTGTTTTAGTCAAAATATTGAGTTTATCTGAAGGTCGAGTTTTGTTTGATAAAAGATTGAGTTTCGCTGAAGATTAAATTTACTTTGGTTAAAAGATTGAGTTTCTCCTAAAATCGGATTTGGTCTGTTTTTAATATTGGGATTTTTTTACGGATCAACATCTCTATATAAAGAGATCGTCTTTATTGTGGCAAATACACTTTTGAGAGAACACTAATTCCATTGGAGAGTTTATTGTGTCAATTTTTGTATTATGTTACTTGTGTAAAACTCTATCATTGTCATTATTTTCTATTTAGGTAAGATATAGTTCTTGGTTTGTATTTGTGAAGTTTCTCACATCCTAAATAACTGATTCTTCCAACTACTTAGTAGAGAATTTGAGTAAAATTGAGGGTATATCAGATTCACAGAGAGCCCGAGTTGAAATTCACGCATAGTAATAAGAAAATGACACTAAATTGAGAGAGTTCAAATTAGATCGTCATGTACTATTGACTACTTATAAATAGTAAATTTCCTTTTTATTGGGTTATAGCCCTCCAGACGTATGTGGCAATTTCACCAAATTGGGTTATCGATTCCTTGTGCCCATTATTTCTTATTTCTTTAATTGTTCATCATTTATTTTAGATCATATTTGTTGGTCCTTTTGGGATTTGTTGCATTACGCAAATCAACATTGAGCTTGCTCAAGCTAGTTCTAGTGCAGAAGGGATACGTGTTGAAAATGATGTTCAGACATGTGGACTGCAATATCTGGTCTCACGGAAACAACCCGATGGAAATTGTAGTTGGTTCAGATTTTGTATATCCAAGATTCTCTCCATAATAGAATATTTGTAGGTCAAAGAGAAAAGTTAATTTTGATGTACTGGTGCAACATGCTAAACACGACGTTCCAGCATGTGTTGTATAACATCTGGCCTTGATAGCATGCCACGTTGGATGTTGATTGATGCGTATTTTCTGATTGGTTTTTAATCAAATTTGATGCTGTTATTTTAGCAATGTTTGGTTGATTTGTTTGACAACTGGATTTGTTCAAATCTGGCCTGGACAGCATGCCACGTCGGATGTTGATTGATGCGTATTTTTTTATTGGTTTTTAATCAGATTTGATGCAGCTATTTTAGCAATGTTTGTTGATTGATGCGTATTTTATGATTACTTTTCATGCCTAGTGTATATAGTACATTGGAAATTACTGACCTTTTGCCATCTTTCCTAATAATCATAACATCACCAATACCTTCAGCTGCTAAAGTATTGTCATTTTCAAATTTTACCATGTTCTTCATTGAGGGTTTCATCTTAACAAACCAATTTTTTCTACTAGTCATGTGTGATGAGCATCTTAAGTCCAAGTATCACTGGTCCTGGAATCTTTCTTCATCTCTTGTTGTGACCATCAGCAACATCTCTTCTTCTCCATGCTTTACAAACTTTGCATCATTATCTTGATTCTTTTGTTTTTTAGGACAATCACTAGAGCAGCGACCATACTCCTGACAGTTGAAACACTGAATTTGATTCAAGTGTTCCTTAAAGCTCTTCCTTTGTCATTGTTGACAAATCTTTCGATTATTTAATTGATACTACCACGTGGTTGAACTTTGGAGCCAATGACCTCAAGATCTTTGAAACAACTGATCTTAATGTCAACATTTCTCCACATACCTTGATTTGATTCACCAGTTTTGTACCCTAGTGAAAAAAATCAGTTATGCTTTCATTGTCTTCCATTTGAAGCAATTCATACGTTCTTTTACGAGTTTGTAACCTCGCCTCTTTCACCTTTTCTCCACCTCCAAATTATTTTTCCATAATTTCCCATGCTTCTTTTTCTGATTCAACATCATTATCCTTTTTGAAATTGTATGCATCAACGCATTGATGGATCATAAAGAAAGCTTTATAATATTTCTTCTTCAATTCTTTGTGTGCAGGTTTTTCTTCATTCGTCGCATTTGCTGCAAGTGGCGTCACTCCCTCCTTCACAAGATCACAAAGATCTTGATAACAAAAGACCATATTTATCTGCTTGCACCAATTCTCATAATTCTGATTCTTCAGAATTGGGAGACTCGCCAGAAAATGCTCGTTCGAATGATTCATCACCATCGTGTTTTGCTTCCAAGAATCACTCAGTCAGTGCTCTAGATACCATATGTTGGAATTAAACCCAAAACTTTAAGTAATTCCGAGTCAATCTTGATGAACAAGATTCAATCGCACCGATCGAATTCTCTCTTGTTCTTCACTCTTCACTCGAGTGAATCAACCAACCTTGGTTGCAAGATTGTATCGTTGTAAAATGATGATGAAAACAAGAAAATAAAATTAAATTGGGGAAAGAAAGGGGTTAGGATTTATTAAAAGAGGGAAGAAGATGAATTGATTCTGCAGAGTTTCTCTTTGCTCATAAACTGTGATTCTTTATTTCTTTTGCAACTGCAAAATTCAAGTTGTAATACAATCAATAAGGTTACTCCCTATTTATGGATTTTAGGTTTGCTTGCTTCTCAAGTAAGAACCAAAACTAACCTAACTAACTCAGTTAAACAAACAAATAAAGTTAAGTCTAACATCATTGTCGAGATACTCTTCGACATTTTGACACCTAAATGATTCGGCACTTTCTTGCTTCTGTCGAGCAACCTGCTTGGATACGAGGAATTAAAATTCAACAATAATAACATTTATATCAAATAATTTAAGATTGAATGAACTTTCCTGTGTGGATGCACAGCTGCATTTTGAGAACAACTTGGTTATGTGTGGACGCACAGCTGCATTTTGAGAACAACTTGGTTATTGCAATTTTGATGTGAATGAAGTTGCAAGGATTGGGGTTGCAATTTTCGGAATTTGTTGCATCTTTATGAATTTGTTACCATAAATTAAACTACTTTTGGTTTGCATAATCAATATTGGACTTATAGAGTTCTAAAAAAGAAAACATTTGGTTTACTTTGACGTTATCCTCAATGTAAATCTACTTCAATATATTGCATGTATACAACTAGGTTTATTCTATTATTAAATTACAAGAATTACATTCTTATTCTATTTGTAGTTAGTAGCATATTTGAAAAATATTTGTAGTTATTAGTTATATTCGATTTTTTATGTTGGCGATATGCTACATATTTTCTAATGTTAGTGATTTTATAATAATAAACATATTTTCTAAGGAATTTTTTTTAAAATAATCATGTTTTTTTAAAAAAATACGAAAATAACCCAAAAAAATAAGAGGAGGCGTCAGATGTATTGGCGCACATGCATTGGGCTTCATCTGCCTATGTGTTTGTTTTGAAAAGAAAATTTAATTTTGCAACCAACAAGAATCAAACACACAACCTTTGGATCAATAGTGAAACATGTTACCATCACAACACAGACCCTTCATGTTAATTTGTTTCATCATATATTTAATATACCGTGTATAATTATAATAGATTAATAAATTAATTAAACTTAGTTGGACCACGTGCATTAAATTCTGAAACAACACAAACAACAAGTAATTATTTTTATTAACTTCCAATATTCCAATACTATCTCATACAAATTGCTATTTCCATTTTAAATTATATGTTACTCTTATTTTGTAAAATATTTTGTTTTATATTTTAAGTTGTTTTGCAATATAAATTAAATATTAATAAGTTTTTCTTATCATACTATCTACTATTTATATTATTCTTTTATTTCATCATCTTTTCATATCATTAATAAATGATATATAATTTATTTATTTATAAAATTAATTATAATCTAAATTTATGTAAAATATCATAAAGAAATTATAATTTAGCACGAAGAAAGTATCTCATTTAAGTTATCACGATTTTTAAAAAATAATTGATAGTATTTATTTTATTATTAAAATAAATCTGATTTATTATAATGTTTTATTTTTAAAAAATATATTGTTCTTTTTCATTTTATTAAATTTTATCTCTATTCTTTAATTTTTAAAATATTATATATTAATATATTTAAATTAATATTCAATTATTTTGTGTTTTATTTTATAATGTATTTATATTTTATTAATTTTTATATATTAAATATTAAGTATTATTTTATATAACTTAGGCATGTATTAATATATTATATTATTTATAAAAAGTAATATAATATTAAAAATATATATATTTAAAATAATATAATTTTCAATTGTATTTATAATAAATATTATGAAGTTTTATTTGAATTTTTGTGTAAAAAATAATATAAAAGATAATATGTTTAAGGTTGAATAATTCAAAAAATTTAAAGAGGGGTAATAATTTTTAAACGCATAATTCAATGTAAACAACCCTATAAAATCCAAGATAGTTTGAATTGGTGTATTTAATATCGAATAATTTATTTTTGATGTATTTAATATCGAATAATCCATTTTTGGTGTATTTAATATCGAATAACCCGTTTTATCAGCTATACATACTCGGTCGAAAGGTGTTTGATAGTTTTATATTGATTATAAATAAATTATATAAATATTGAAGAATATAATTCGAATATTTAAGATATTAAAATTTAAAATAAAAATTTAGTGTTTTTCTCTTATGATCTAAGAACAATGACTCATTAAATATATGATGAAACAAATTAACATGAAGGGTCTGTGGCGCAATGGTAACGTGTTTCACTATTGATTCAAAAGTTGTGTGTTTGATTCTTATTGATTGCAAAATTAAATTTTATCAACTCTAGTAAATTTTATCACTGAAACTCACTATTTTTACAGGTCACTATCACCACAATACTTTTTTTATTTTAATCAACAAAATATTTATAAATATTAATAGTTATTAGTGATATTTGTAAATATTATAGTTATTAAATCTATTGGATTTAGCATCAGCAATAACCAAGTTTTATCCAATGATCTAAGATATGAATGAATTTATCTGATGCACATTAAACAAATTTAATTCCACCTCACTTTTTATATTTTTAATTAAATTATCTATTTTAAACTAGTATATTTAATAATATTAATAATTTATTATTATTAAAAATAACATAAATTAATATTAGAGTTTAAAAAACATGCATTGTGTACAGAAATTTTACATTATCGTCAAAATTGTAGACATACTAATTTGTCAACTAAGCTACACTTATGTCTTGTTATATTCTTTATGATTTTTTATTTATTAACGGTGTATTTTTTATTTTTTCAGATTAGTTACATTCTTTTTTTTTGGCTTACATATATTTTATGACGACGAGATTCAGTGTACATCCTTCGAATCTTATCGGTCTCAGTTTATGTTTTATCTCATTAAAAGCGGCGTTTATTTTTAATCTAAAAGTGGCATATTCTTGAATATTTAAATTGAATCTAATCTAATAATTAATTAAGTAAAAATATTCATTAACCATTAGATTGGATTCTATTTAAAGCCTATGATTTGGAGCAAGATATATATATATATATATATATATATATATATATATATATATATATATATATATAGAGAGAGAGAGAGAGAGAGAGAGAGAGAGAGAGAGAGAGAGAGAGAGAGAGAGAGAGAGAGAGAGAGAGAGAGAGAGAGAGAGAGAGAGAGAGAGAGAGAGAGAGAGAGAGAGAGAGAGAGGAGAGAGAGAGAGAGAGAGAGAGAGAGAGAGAGAGAGAGAGAGAGAGAGAGAGAGAGAGAGAGAGAGAGAGAGAGAACTTTATCTTGTAATATTCAGTTTCATTTGTCTAAATAACACAAAACGAACTCTAATGAAGAGTATCATCTTTAATACGAAGATGTTTAGTGTTTAGTGTTCTCGTTTCTTCTTCAGAGATTCAAATTATTTTCTTTTACTTTTTCTTCAGATATTTGGTATGCCAAACATCATTACTTATATTGTTCTTATTGTTGTTGTTGAGATAGGAAACCCTAGAGATTTTATCTTATTGTTATTGATGTTGCTTAAACAAATTTATATTATAGGTTTATTGATATTGTTGTTTTCGTCGAGACCCTAAATCCTAGAGGTTTATTATTATTTTTGTTTTAGCAAATTTATGTTAGAGGTTTATTGTTATTGTTGTTGAGACATGTTATTGTTGTTGTTGTTTAAGCAAATTCATGTTATAGGTTTATTGATGTTGTTGTTGTTGAGACTCGTTGTTGAGACCCTAAATCCTAGAGGTTTAATCTTGTTGTTGTTGTATAAATTGATTTATGTTATAGGTTTATTGATGATGTTGTTGTAGTTTGCTAAGAGATTGTTTTTTTGAGTTGTTCGTTAATGTAAGTTGTTGTTTTTGAATTGTTAATATTGTTGTTGTTCTTGGTTGTTCTACTATCCAAAGTTATGAAAATCTATATGTTGTAGTTTAGTTGTTGTTATTGAGTTTGAGATTTAGATTGATATTGAAATTGAGTTTATCTTTTTTGTGATTCTTTGTGCAACTATCATCTTGCTCCGTCGAGTTGAGTTTATTATATCTAATGTCGATTATTTGTTTCATTAACCCCTATTTAAACATATAATCTAGGAAATTGATTTTGGAAAAAGTCATATGCAAAATTAGGTTGTATCTGAAATTTATCTTACACTAATTAATGATTTTCTAACATTCTGCAACTCATCATTCATCTCATGTTATTTTATGGTTAAAATCTCTCAAATACTTTTAGTCTTCGTTCGACTTTCTTTCATATTTGTTCATTTTTCAAAGCATCGAATTTTATGCTTTTAAGAATGAATTAATAAAAAATGAAGTGTTGAATAAAGAACCTGAAACATTTGAGAGATTTTAACCATAAAACAGCGTGAGATGAATGATGAGTTGCATGATACTTCAAATCAATAATCAATATAAATTTTTCTTCAAATATATAACACAATTGTTGATATAATTATTTTTCTAATCAATTTTGAAAAGTTATATGTTTAGTATAGTGTTTAGTGAAATAAGTAATCCACATTATATTTAATAAACTCAATATTGTTTTACCCCTCAGTTTTATTAGATAACTGAGGTGAAAATATGACATATCCCTCGGTGAAACTATAAAATTGATGGGACATGTGTTTTAGCAATTTCAAAATTTCAAAAAGGTTTCTCTGGGAACTAACCATGACTTTTTCACATATTTGTCGGATATTTTAAATTGAAAGTAAAAATATACATTTTTCATGACGCCTCGTCATCTCTCCATTACATATGAGATTAAGTACGTTTCACATCCGACATTAAATATGTTTTTTCTAGAAATACTCCTCTATACTTCTTTGCAGCAACATCATGGATTGTTCCATGTTATAACCAACTAACTGTCTGAACATCACATGGTGAAATATTTATCTTTTTAATATTACTGTTTTCTTCTTTATAAATTATGATCCATAACATCACATTAGGCTATGAATTTTGCTTTAAATTGTAATAAGGTCAATTGAAATAATAAAACCAAGCAAAACAATAATAAAAAAATAAAGGGTAATCTTAATTTATGCCTTAAGGACACAAGTTAAGAAAGTCATTTATAAAAAGTTTGTATTGGAAAAAAACAATTAAAAAATTAATTTTATAATTTTATTAAAATCAATACACAATTTTCAAGATAACATTTCTTCATTTGACTCTTAACTTGTGTCCATAGGACACAAGTTAGCATTACCCAAAAATAAAAAAGCTTCACTAAATTCTGAAATTTAGAGATGGTAGATTAAGCATTCGGTAAACCAAATACAGAATGCTTAGCATACTATTTCACTTTGAATTACTTGAAAATGGCAACAGGAAGAAATTGGAAGAATCATTAATAATAGTCATGAAGACAAAATGTGGTGAATTATAACCTTCTCAATTTCAAATAAATAAACCACAAATCCAAAACACTAAGTATAAATCCTCAATAATCATTAATCATTAATTCTTCAAAATTTATATAATAATCCATTCTTAAAAATTTATTTAAGAAATAAATCAAAATAATTTAATTGGATAATATTAATTTCATTTATTTTTAATAATAATAATTTAATAATATTATTAAATATATTTTTTAAAAATAAATAATTTGATTAAAAATATAGTAAAAGTGATGTGGAATTAAATTTTGTCAATGTTATTAAAATTTAGTCTCAATTTGAAAGGAGGACTAAAATCTAAAAAAAATTATAAAAAGGATTAAAATCTCGATGAGGATACCAAACTGAAAAAAAAATAAGAAGAAGAACAAATTTATGATTAAGTCAAAAATATAAGGTCGATTTGAGCAATTTGATAGTAATTTACTTTCATATATATAATAAACTATTTATTTATGTAAAAAATTAATTGATTTAAATTCATTTTTGATCCTTTAGTTTTTGACATTTTAAATAATGGACCCCTATTATAAAATCAAAAAATAATTTCAATGATATATTAGGATAATTTATTAATTAATATTTTTTATAGAATAAATTAATAATTAATTATTTTAATTAATATTTTTAGAAATTAATTATTTAAAATTTTGAAAAAAATTACTTAATGGGGCATTTCATAATTGCAATCATCTCAAAATTATATTAGAAAAAACATTAAATAATATATTATTGGCTTTTATAAACATAAATTATTTATAAAAAAAATTATGTGAGACTCCGATACAATTAAAATTTATACCATTTCACCCTCCTTCTTACCTTTGTTTTTCAACTTACTCTTACTAAACACAACAATATTACTTAAGTGAGTCAGGTCACACGTTAGTAGGCATGACAACATAATCCGTACCCGCGGGTACCCACCCGAACTCGCCCCAAAGTTGACGGGGAAAACCCGCTTTGACTGGATTTGGGTTTGGGTTTTTCCCGATTATAAACTATGGGAACGGGTTGGGTAATGGGGACACTAGTACCCACCCCGAACCCGCCCCGTTTATTTTATCACGTAGATTATTATTTATTTTTGATAATTTAGAATATTAAATAAGTGGTCAATGTTTTAATAGTTTGATTTGTATTAATTATTTAAAATATTCAAAATATATGTATGGGATTTTTTTTGATTGTTTCATTTTATTATTTGTAAGGTAATTTGATTTTTAAAAAATTAAATATTTTTATTAAAAAATTAATTTCACTAAATGGATGGTGGGGGACGGGGATACCCGAACTAAACGGGTTTGGGTTTTAATTCTCCATCCCCGTTTGGATTTAGGGCGGGAAATGGGGATTGTTTGAAGATTCGGGTTTGGGTTTGGGGTAGGTAAAAACCGTCCCCGACCCGCCCTGTTACCATGCCTACACGTTAGTGTAAATTAAATGAGACCAAGAGAGATTCTATGTATCCATAGCAGTGTATAATTAGGATTGGATTCTCTGCATTCACCTCTCTCTATGTCTCTCCACCATATAATTTTTTAAACAAAACAAATAAAGGGCCATGATGTATTAATTAATGAACCTAATGGTTAACATATGAGTGACTGCAGTGGATCAGGTCCGGATAATTATATGTCTACCTTGCAACCTCTGCTAACTAAGAACCCTAATTTGTTTAATTCTATTATTGTTGTGGTGTGGTTCTCTATTTAATTCAGTACAAATTGAAATTAGGTGGAGTGGTAATTACTTATGATATATAAAGAATTCGGAATGTTGAGACATTTTAAATGATTGATCCTATTATAAAATCAACAATTCAAATCTCTTAATTTTGATGTTGGGATAAAAAAAAATTAATGATATATCATTGATGACTATGATATTTTATTAATTAATATTTTTTTATAGAATAATTAATAATTAGTTATTTTAATTAATATTTTTAAAAATTATTTATTTATAAACACTGGTTTTATTTCCAAACAAATCAATGTGGGAAAAAGCTAGAAAAGCATCTTCTAGGCTCAAATATGGAGAAAAAGGAAAGAAATGATGAAGAGAGCTTATGTTGGTGTAAGGGCAAACATGTAGAATGAGTTCAGCATCTGTTATGGTAATTAATGGAGAAAAACTTGTAATAGCTAATATAGGAAATTACAGAGTTGCTGTGTGTAGAGATGGCATGGCTCATCACAAAACTGACACATATCAACAATCAGCAAAAAGATATTGGTCTCACAATATTCTTCGTAGTTATTTTTGTATGTGCTTATCAGAATTTTATCTCTTAAAAATAAATAATTAAGTTGACATGAATTTGAAAATGTGTTCCTCTCCTCCAATCGAATTGTATTTACAAAACTACTCTTTGTTTGTGTATATATTTAATTTTGATTTTTAAGTACTTAGAACATATTTAAATTTGTTTATGAGTTTATATGAAACTGTTTAGAATAAATTATATGCACAACTGTTCTATGTACTGTTGATATACATGGTTGAAGAGTATTGCAATTTGTTAAATGAGGAAATATAGAGAAGTTCATTAGAAAGGAAAATACTAAATCATTGTATGCACATTTTTAGGTCATCCAATTGATACTAAAAACATCTTACATATGTACAGGTTTTAAGTATACACCACAACACAGGTAAAATATACTGACTGGTTAACGAGGATCATAAGAGTAACTTTGCAAACATTTTTCCAATCTGACAGCCACAGTAACTTGAAGCTAAGGGCAGGATTCACATTTTCAATCATTAATCAAATTTGTATCTAGATTTACGAAATAAATGCCTTGACCAGTTCTGTGTAACTGCAGATTAAACCTGACCTTGGGCAGATGATAGTGCCATTATTCTTCTTAGCCATCTCTTCAAGAGCCTACAAAGGAGCAAAAGTCAAAATAAGATTAGCCTCATGTTATCCATAAATGTAGGACATCTGGAATAATAAATATAGGACCTTGGTGCTATAAACATATCCATTAGGCAGGACTTGTGGTGGGTTCTCCGTGTCCATTAGCTCCTTTGTTATGTAGCAAACAAGTTTTGAGTGATGCTGCTTAGAAAATGGTAATGGCGAGGCTAGTTTGCGAAAAGCTTCCTGTGATAGAGGGTCTTCTTTTGTGCAATCATCCTCGTAACAATATCTTTATCAAGTCAAGGAACATTTCTCGATAGATTAGCTGTGACAATGTGTACAACAACCACAAGGTTGCAATAAAAAAAAAACATGCAAATGTATGAGCAAGAGGCTTGGAATTATCAGTATCAGCTTTGAAATCTTGCACAACAGGTTTTAAAAAAGAGGTGCATTTGAGTGAGTAAACCATACTTTAGATGCATTATTGGAATAATAGTAAGACATTGAGAAGTGGCAAGTAAAAATCAACTGAAGGCCTTAGGCACCAGTTAAATATGTGGGCATTGTACCATAAAATAAACAGACTACCAATAACTGCTACAAAAGACTCAGAGACGAGATTGATTATCAACAAATTATTAAGGAGAATCCAAGTTATTTAATTTCCTTTTTTGGTGGGTCGTTTATATATGCAGATAATAATCTATATTTAGTATGAGAGTTTTTAGGTTAAAATACTTCTTGCAGATAATAATCTATATTTAGTATGGATACGGAGTTTTGAGAGCCGAAAGGCCAGCTTGCAGGTAGATATTGAGCAAAGGCTCTAAAGTCATGCCATATAACTTGCAGAATTCCTGTTTGAATTGGTCGACTAGATAATCCCATTGCTTGGCTTCAAACAAGACCTGTAAATTATGCACACACAAAAATTGCAAATATATCAGTGCTGAAAGGGAAGCTACCATGGAATAGACGATGCAATATGAAGCAAAACATCTAATAAAGAACAAAAGCATCAAAATGTCGTGTCCGATCAACATGTTGATAGATTTCATTATATTTGTAAATACAACAATCATGAAGATTTTCTTCTATAAGAAATTATCATAATAAATAAAAATGCATGCAAATAAATTATTGTTTCTTATCTAATCAACAAAGGAGGAACTGTGTTTGACAATGAAATAGGTGATGCACACTGCACGACACAAGTCATCTCAATTATTAAGCTTGTGTTAGTCAACTGATTTATAAACAATTAATAGCTTAAGAGATATAAAGCTTGTGTTTGTCAACTGATTTATTAACAACCAGAAAAACCAAAACATAGTTACAATTGATATCAATTAGATAGTGTTATTAGCATATTGCTTGGTATTCCTCAACTTTTTCCTAGAAGAAAATTATAGATAATTGAGAAACTACACATTCTTCTACAATAAAATTTGCAGTTTAACAAAATTCTGAATTCATCTGGCTCCTCAGAATTTTTCACTGTGCTGTCAATGAAGTTATTAAACTGAAAACCATGCCAAGAATCATTTGTTCAATTTTTGAATCATGAATTGTATGAAAAATAATGTGTTGTGCAATTTAGAGAAGAAACAACAACAACCAAACCTTATCCCACTAAGTGGGGTCGGCTACATGGATCAAATTACACCATAATGTTCTATCAAAGACAATAATGTTCTATCGATATCCAATTTGTTAATCTCGAAATCTTAATAGTTTCTCTCAATAGTTTTGTTAGGTCTTCCTCTACCTCTAGTTGTCTAACTACTCTTCATTTGATCTACTCTCCTTACAACAGAATCCACGGACCTTCTTCCTACATGTCTAAATATACATAATCCCATATCTAAAACATAAACAAAAAACTTTAAATTCTCATAAAAACTTAAAAGACTAAGTACCATCACGCAGTTATTGATTCATTAGTACGTTCATAAGTCCTAATCTCAACATTGATAAATCTTGTCATTTGTGAATATTGGACTCTAAGAACAAAAATTGTACCCAGAACTAGAAGATTCAAACAGCCGTTAGTCTGCCACCTGATCTATCCATGTGAAAAAGCAGGCCTCTTTCACTCCGGATGAAAACAGAGCAAGAAATGAAAAAGCGGAGTGATACTAAATTGCAGAATCATCTTTATTAATGATACAAAGTTACAATGATTTGTGTGACTCAGACAACATTCAAAGCCAACTGTGATTCAACAAATGACATGAACTACTGGCTGCTTATGCTCCGTTTGGCTAGTGACAGAACGATAAAAGAGAGAAAATAAAAAAAGTGAGATAGAAAGATGTGAGGAAAAGAGTGGATTGTTGGTATTGTTGTGTGCGAGAGAAATAGAAAAGAAAGAAGAGAAAGAAGTATTCAGTTGTCTTTCTCTCTCGCATTGTTTAGTTAAATAAAGTGTGATGAGATCATTAGTGTATCTTTAAAACAATAATACCCCTGCTCACTCCAATTTTTTCTACAGCAACTCATATCGATCATTGTTTCTCCTATGCTTGCTGCGTTAAGAACAAAACCCTGCCTTGGAGCTTCTCTTTTTGGTACCACACGGTTTATAAAATATTACTAATACTTTGACAAAACAGTTTACATTGAACATAACAAAAAATTTTAAATATTATATCATCTGTATTTGTAGCATATCTCAAATGTTTTCCAGTCAACCAGGGTCATTTATAAATATTTTATTCAAAGAAGCAGCCAAGATCAGCATCATGCATCTCTAACTGTATTGAGAAAGCCAAGTTCCTGGTTAGAAAAGACGCCCAGGGACGTTATGAAAAAGGACGAGTCATGGATGACGTATTAAACGAAAAATGGTAAAAACATTGGCTTCCCGCCTCTGTTTCTTTGCACCTTTGCGGAGAAAGAAAGTGGTTCAATTTCGCTTTTCGATTTCTCTCGTTCACTAAATGAAATAGTTTCAGTCACTTTTTCCTAATTATCTCTTCTACATTCGATGGATGCTAAACGAAGTGTTAGTATAAAATCGGAACTTATATAATGAATTGTGCCATTCAACAACTATAAATAAATACAATCATAAGAATGTTGCATTAAGAAAAATAAAATTAAAGACACCAGTATCATTAGTGCACAAATACACAAAATAAACTACATTATCACCTTATATGTGGCACATCCGGTATCTCTTTTAAAAGCTAGTGTTGCGATGACTCGCTGCAGTTCTTTCATGTGGGTGGTTCCCCATGGCGCAAGATACTTCTTAGCATATGTGATGGCTCTTAAATTGTTTTCAACTCTTACCATTTCTATGAACTCTTGAAGTCTCAACTGGAACTCCAATTTGCTCTGTTAACAGTAAACTGCTCTTAATTAACAACTGTAAATAGTACAATGCCCAAATTATGCATCTGTTACCAACAATGAACATCATACAAGAATAATACCTGGTGGTTGTGGATAATTAAGAAAGTCTGGCTTTTCATCAATTTATAAAAAAAAACAATTTTGAACCAGACTTGCACCATTTTTATTGTATTTTATTTATTTATTATGAACAGGCACATACGGTGGTTATTTATTTCTCTTTTATATGAACATATTCTGTAGTTGCTAGATATCTGGGACAATCCTACAAATTCTTATCGCCTTAACAGAAATGCTTGTGACTTCAGAGCTAGATAAATCCAAAAGACTAGCCTATAAGTACGAGGCAGCTAATATTAATAAACTCGGACAGTAGTATAAACCTTAGACTTCTTCAGTCTTGATTTGTTTTCAGCACACCATGCTAGGGCAGGTGCAGCATCCTTACTTTGCAAAGCATCAATAACCTTTTTTGCTTCTTGGAACACATCAATATCAACTAGCTCCTGAAGCACAAAAACCAAAAAATATTACTGTTACATCCAAAGTGACCAAAAGCAACAGATATTGCCAGCATCAACAAATGGCCACCACATCCATTACCTGCAAGTTGCTGCATTCAGTCAGTTTCTGTGCAGTGTCGTAATATGACATTCTCAACATGTAATCAACAAGAATTCGCTTCAAGCGAGTGTTATTCCATTCCGACATTTTTTCTGCATCTGCAGATTCCAAATGT
This sequence comes from Lathyrus oleraceus, assembly GCF_024323335.1. NCBI lineage: Eukaryota > Viridiplantae > Streptophyta > Magnoliopsida > Fabales > Fabaceae > Lathyrus > Lathyrus oleraceus. Next base: position 514,006,189 of record NC_066584.1, read on the forward strand.
TCGAGACGTGCACGACACTTCTGCGCTTGCAGATGCTCAGCTCGATTTCCTTCTTCCAACTGTACATATTTTCACAATTACAAGCCAGGATAATCAATCACAAAACATAATTAATCAAGAATGCTCAAAATCATAACTAACTACATTGCAACTAAAACAAAACTAAACATCAAATTATTTGCACAATTTTTCTTGAGCTAATATCCAGATCCTTATTTGGTACTGCAAATCAAGATTCAACAAATGCAAAACCAAAATTGAAATAATTTCCAAAACCGTAACTACAAAACATGTGATTTGTATGGAAAGATCAAAAACAAATCGGGATCACTTGTTCGAATCACAAAATTAGGTCAGTAGTTACTTTTCTTTTGAGTCCTTGGAGACGGGAGACGAGAGAGCTAAGGTGATTAACGGCGTCGGAGGGGGATAAATCAGAAGAGACGGCATCGTTGACGCCGGAGATAACGGCGGTCATCTCCTTCTCGACGACACGGTTGTTGGCTCGGAGGGTTTTCTTGAAGTGCTCGAAAGGGACTCTGAGGAACTGATGTTCGAGCTTGAGAGACTCCGTCAGTCGGGGAAGGTTGGAGGACGGAGCAGGCGTAGGGTTGACGGCGGTGGTGGCTCCGATTTGAGTTCCGGTGGCAGTGTTGTTTCCGTTCGGAGTGGAATCCATTTCCATTGGGGAAGGAAGGAACGAAAAATTGGAATCTCACAGATTGCAACTTGTAACTGGATAAATGCTCTTACATAACTAAATCATTTTCTATATTTTCAATATTTTAATTTAATTGAGTAAAAAAAGATCGAGTAATACTAACTTTTGCACCAAGACACAAGTTAAAAAAATAAAAATAAAATCCATTAAAAAAGTTAATAAAAATATTAATTAAAATTTGTATTAAATTTATTACATAATTTTCAAGATTCTTTTTCTTATTTATCTTTTAATTTGTGTCTTTGAGACACAAATTAGTATTAATCAAAAAAATAATTATTTAATTTTACGTTTAGTAAATTGTGAACTTTTCAGTTTATTAACCAAAAAAAATTGGATGGATTACTAAATTTACACCATTTTAATTCGTGTTTTTACTAGTTTGAATGAGAAAATGGAATATGTTTAAACAAATTAGGGTATGGGTATCTTTGGTTTTTATTTGTAATTAAATATTAATATGATGATAAATATAAAAAATTTGATTCATTGTATGGGTAATATTATTTTATAGTGCACTACTTTTAAACTCAATTTTAATATCCAAAAATAAATATTTAAATATATAATCTCAAAATAAATATTAAAATTATAAATTTTAACAAGATTAAATATAAAAGTATTTAATGTGTTGAGTACAATACATTGTAAAAGAAAAAAGTCTTACATTTTAGAATTTAATTTTCATCGATTGACAAGATAAAAGTATTTTACATTTTCGATTACTCGTAATCGTTAAATAAGTGTTGTAAAAATCATATTGGATTGGTCGAACAAATTGATTGAATTGGGAATCAAAAAAATCATTGTTCTGATTGTTGGATCGGGTAAGTTATTGAATCAGTGGAAACTAACCAAAATCGGTAAAAATTGACAGTTTTAGAAAACCGACGAATAATTTCAAGTTTAGTTCTTTCACATTCAGATATAATGAAATTTTGAAGAGCTAATTCATTTTTATTTAGAGATTTGTCAAACATACTTTTTGTTGAAGCAATTTGTTCTTTTTCAAGTTTTTCTTTAGAAAGACTTGGCACATCTTTTAAAAGAACATATTGTTTCTTTAATGTTTTCATATGTATAGCTTTTTACTGGCATCTTTTCATAAGATCATGATACAGAGTACTCAAATCGGATTTAGAGAGTTTAGAAAATACATGTTATGTACTTCTGACTCTGAGTTAGAACCAATTTTAGATTCTGAGTCTGAAAATGTTGAGGTCATCAAAGCAGAATTGGCTTTTTCATCTTCTCTTTCATTGTCAAGTTCTTCTCATGTTGCCATGAGACTTTTCTTGAACTTGCTTTTGAAGTTGTTCTTCTAAAAATTTCCTTTCTACTTTTATCTTTTTGGAGATCAGGACATTCAGCAATGAAATGATCATACTTCTTGCAATTGTAACAGTCATCCTGATCTTTACTCCCAGAACTTGACCCTTTGAAGCCACTTTTCTACTAGAGAATTTGTTCTTCTTCTTAGACAAGTGTTGAAATCTTTTGATGATAAAGGCTAATTCATCATCACCATATTCTTCATCAGAAGTTTCATCGTGAGTGGCTTCTTTTAGTTTTTTAGTTTGAGAAAACTTCTCAGATCTCCCAACAGAATTTAAAGCCATGGTTTTAACTTGCTTTTCAGGCTAATCTCCATTTAACTTCATTTCATGACTTTGGAGATTGCTAATAAGACCTTTAAGACTTAATGTGTTCAAATCTTTAGCTTCTTGAATAACAGTTATTTTGAGTATGTATTTGGCAGGAAGACTCCTAAGAATCTTCTTGAACTGATCCAAATTAGTATAGCTCTTGTTCAGGACCTGAAGTTCAGACATAAGAACTTGAAATCTTGAGAACATTGATTCAATATTCTCATCATCTTTCATTTTGAACAACTCATATTGTTGAACCATAAGATTTACTTTAATTTTTGGAACTTGTTGATTACCTTCATAGATAACACATAGAGATTTAGAGATGGTCTTAGCAGAAGATTTATTAATAATTTTTATATACTCAAAATGAAGCAAGGCATCAACAAGAATGCCTCTCACTGTCAGAAACCATTCCAACACCATTAACTTGAAAGTCAATGCCATCTTCCAAGATATCTCGCAACTCATCATCCAAACCAATGATGTGAGTGTACATATTGCTCTTCCACCATTCAAATTCAATAGAGTCACTACTGAATGTTGGTGGTCTAGTAGTATAGTTGTTTTGACCAGATGTACTTTGACCATGGTTGTTAGTACCACGAGGAGAACCTTCAAAAGGGCTAGTTACATCATAACTATTAGCCATGATGGAAAGAGTATTTTTCTCAAGATCTTTTATGCACCACGGTTAAGTGTTATAGTAAAAACCATGCTCTAATTCCAACTGAAGGTGAGAAAAATACACAATAAGGAGGATTAAATTGTGTATGCCAAAATATTGTTGTGCTTCTGATAATGCAACTTCAGAATCTTAACAACATCCAGAGTTTGATATCATAAATAATAGCAGCAGCGGAAATAATAATGATCAAAAGTAAAAGCAAGCAACCCATAAAGATTATCTTGGTTCCTCTCCTTAATTGAGAGTAGTCAGTCCCCTTGCCTCAATAATAGTTTTTCACTATAATCAACATATTACACTTTACTCAAGCACACTTACAAGAGACTTCGCTTGTTCAATCAACCTAGAAAGAGACTTCTACTCAAGCAACCTTGCAAGAGACTTCTGCTTAATAAACCTAGAAAGAGACTTCACTTCTCAAGTACACAAACAAGAGACTTCACTGCTCAAGCACGAAGGCAAGAGACTTCCTCTACTTTAAACAAACAGTTTAGTATAAAAGATAACCACTATACTTAGATACACAATCAGAAGCATAATACTTGTGCAACAACCACATAGATTTCTAACCTCTTAAGATTTCTAAGATATACAAAGATAGAAAATCTTAAGATCTTATGAAATAATAGTTGTAGATGAAAGCTCAGAGTTATGCTCAAGATAATGTATTGTGTTGTTGTGCACCTTCCTTTAAATCTTCAGATTCCTTTTATAGATGTGGAGAAAGAGTCGTTAGAGGGTTGAGCATAAGAGCAAACTTGGTGAAGAAGCATTCCAAGAGAGACGTTGGATAATGTATATGGTTAGAAGTATTCTCCACTGAATAATGACATTGTTCATAACACCTTTCGAAGTACTAGGTATCTATCAAAAGGTAGAACATACTGAAGAGGTCACATCACCATTCTTGAGTCTTGCAAAATGAAACCCTAGTTGACTCTGTCCAGAAATCTGGCGCTTTGACAAAACTAGTCTACTTTGGTACAATGTACGGATCAAAGGCTCCTCAAGCCTTATGAATCGGAGGTGTCACCAGAGACTGGAACACATGACCAGAGTCTGAACCTTCAGAGGCGATGAACACATTAAGAGGTATCATATTCTGATCAACCATAATTAGAGTTATATTGCTTCTCCACATATGCTTTCAACAAGATTAATTATATGTTTGTGATCCTGCACATTTGAACATATGTTAGCATACCCATTTTTTCTTTAAGTACTTTATTATCATAAAAACCCAAGAGATATAAACAATCTTGTTCCAACAATTTCCATAACAATCTTCTTCTCTTGATTGTATATGATTGACCCCAAGTTCCGTTCCCCTTCAATGGTCGTATTTGCATCAGTAGTAAAGGTAAAAATGTTCTCTTCATTTCTAGAGTTCTCCATCTTCTCCTTCAGATTGTTCAGCTTGCTGAAATTCCTATTGTTTTGCTTCTTGATTTCTAGTTGATTGTGATTCTCCCAATGAGCTTTGTTCTTTCTCTAGGTGTGATAATTAGCATTGACTATACTCTCTTCATTTCCCTTATGCTTCAGGATCATATGTAAGTTGCTACCTTTTCTTATCATAAGAATAAGAATATGTGTTCTTCCTGTTATATTTTGTGGATTTATTTTAATTAATTATTAAAATAAAATTAATTATTATATCAATTATTAATTTGATTAAATTTGTATTGGCCTTAATTGTTGAATGACATGTGATGGGTTGGGTTATTCTTCTGGTTAGCCTGCTGAGAGATCTCTTCTCTCATATGGTGGTTATATATTAGGGTTATCACATTAAGTCAGATATCAATTGTAGTCGTTCCATCATAAAGAGGGCAATAGCACTCTCAATTTCTTATTTCTATACTCATATCAAATGGATTCATATTTCTATACTCATATCAAATGGATTCAACCATGACATATACATGTTTATTGAACTATGATATGCCCTACAATTTTATCTATGATTTTCATCATCCTGTTAATATTCCAAAAATTGATACCATAGTCAAATAGATATGATGTATGGCTATTTGTTGCAATTGATTTATTCGTGATTGTAAAAATTCTATGTGCTCTTATTATGTGTTGTGTAATTTAACGATCCTGATATGTAATAACAAAATATGACTTTTTTTATTTAAAAAAATAAATAAATTCAAATCGATTAATTCAGAAATTTCATAAACAATTTGAGTTTTTTTAACGATTTTGTCCTACGACTGTTCAAACAACATACTAAAATATGAAAGATGTTTAAAAAGCCTATTGGTCCCAATATATATGGAAATAAAAGACAATGTTGTAAATTTAAACAGTCTAAACTGTATCATAAAGTTTTTGAAAAAAAATAAGAAATAGGTTGAATCGTATGGTTTAATGTAAATGAACTAAAGTTGCAAGCGAATGATTAAGCAACAACCATAAGCTCAAAACAACATCATACAGTTTTTGAAAAACAAGATTGTTTTTACAATAACTAATATGAGGTATGCTGTTAGTTTTTTTATGATTAGAATCAAGTTATTTATTTTGATTGATTTTTGATTATATATTCACCTTCTTATGTATTTGGTCATGTATTTTGTTGCAACAAATGTTTGGTTCAATGTAATCTTTGGGGTCAACTTGCTTTACAGTTTTACAGTTATTATAAGAGCCACAAGGAAGATGGTAATGTTATTGTACTTTTGCATAATGCAATGATAAAGGGTGCTCAAGGTATTATTGTTTGCTATTTGTATTATTTACTATGGTATATCATTTTCCTATACAAAGGTAGATTATTTCTAAGTGCCTCCAATATTTCATATTACTGTTAATAATCAAATTTGTTCCAACTCTTTTAATGATTTTTCTCTCTTTGTTATAAATCTCAGTCTTCAACGGGAATTACCTTTGTTATCTTTGTCTAGCCTGCAAGTTGAATTGATCCAAAACTCACAATATTTTGAGTTTGATAAGTTTATATGGAAAGCTGAAATTCTAAGTTTTGTTGAAATCACGAGTATTCAACATGTAAGGCAACTTTTTGTTTATTGTTACTTTATGCATCGACTTCTTCTATTTGACCTTTGGTTCGAATTTGTAGTCCAACTTAAATATCCATTTTTACTTAATATATATGTATGCCACAAATTATATTTGGTTTTTTACAAATTCGAATAAGCAATATATAATTTGATAATTTTCAAGTTGTTGACCTGTTGCCTTATAAAGTTTATAATAACTACGTATTATTAAAAATGACAGCAATGTTAACTTTGTTGTTTAATATACTATTTGGATAAAAGGTTTAACATTGAGTGATTTATATTATTATCATTTAACTTATAGTTTACCATATAAATAATCAGATCCAAACTTAGCAGATAGTATATCAGACAAATATATTAAGTTCAGTTATTTCTTTGGGATATCAGGATTATCAACAGTCTTCACAGAAGTCGCACCACAAAACATCAGCTTCCACTTATGAGGTGTTGCCTTGAATGAAAAATAATTTTGTCCAACCTTGAATGCTTAAATAACAGTCATAAGTAGGGATTTATATCAAGAAGTGCACTTCATTGATTATTGGACTTCCATGAAAACAATCACCAAACATGAAAATGCCTATAATTATGATACCATTTCCAGTCAAGAAAATGTCTATAATTATTCTAAAGGTATGCTGATTGTGAAGGAAATGGAGGATTTGTGATACCATTCACAGTCAAGAAAGTGCATATAATTATTCTTAACGTACAAACTCAGAAAACATGAATATGCTATAATACGAACTTATGTAAAAATTGTAAGATTAATCATGGACAATACATAGATCATATCAATGGCATTTGCAAACTACGTAACAAAAAATTAGGAAAAGCAACATTCAAGGCATAACATAACAGTACCGCGCATATCTGATATAGTAAACACAACCTTGCTTTTGTTATTTGCAACATTGAGTTGAATTTGTATGATTTCATTAACTCCTCGTATGACATCCGTTAATATTCAGAAAACAACATAGTTAACCCAATGTACAATAATCATATTAAAGGACCAAAACAAATATCGTTTAACTTATAGTTTATCATATAAATAGTCAGATTTAAACTTTGCAGATAGTATATCAGACAAACATATGAAGTTCAGATAATTCTTTGGGATATTAGGAATATGAATAGTCTTCACATAAGTCACACCACAAAACATCAGCTTCCACTTATGAGGTGTTTCCTTGAATGAAAAATCATTTTAAGTTTTGCATTATGTATGTGTCTCCAATGTTTAGTGAAGACTTAAACTTCTCAACCAAATAGAGTCTTATTAGGGAAACGTTTGGTTGATATATGTGGAATTTTTTTATTTATTATTACATAATTGTTCACTTAATGATTCCTTATTCGATTATAACAACCTCATTTCCTAACTCTGTCAAAACTTTGAATGAGACCAATTATGAGGACTGGAAAGAGTCTCTCGACCTTTATCTGGCTATAGTCAACCTTGACTTGGATATGAGAACTGAAAAGTCTAGCGCTATTATTGATGCGTCTACTGAAGCTCATATGACTCTTTATGAGAAATGGGAATACTCTAATAGATTGTGCCTTAAGGTAATATCTTACACTATGGAAAAATTCATTAGACAAAGCGCACCAAAAAATAAGAGTGCTAAAGATTATCTAAAGTTGTTGGTGAGAAGTTCACTCGTTTTGATAAGGCTAAGAAATGCGAGTATCTTTTTCTGTTTGATAAAACTAAGTATGACAATGTTAGTGGTGTGCGTGAGCATATTATGAAATTGATCCACTATTATAATAAGTTGATAGCTCTCAAAGTTGAAATTGGTGAGAGCACTCTAATTTGGAGGGTTCTTTAGTCTTTTCTTTCCTAATTGGATGTTATGAGGACCTCCTACAACACCCATAAAGTTGAATGTTATATCGATGAGATGATAGCCATAGTAACTCAAGAGGAAGATTCTACGAAAAAGGGAAAAGCTTAAAGTGTTTAGTTTATCATTTTTACCTCGGGAATAAAGGATTTCAAGAAAAAAATTGCATAGGAAAATATCACTTTGATGATAAAAAAGGGAAAATGATAACACAACATTCACTTTTACCTCGGGAAAAAGGATTTCAAGAAAAAAAATTGCATAAGAAAACATCACTTTGATGATAAGAAAGGGAAAATGACAACACAACATTCGCTTTTACCTCAAGAACAAAGGATTTCAAGAAAAAAATTGCATAGGAAAATATCACTTTGATGATAAGAAAGGGAAAAGGACAACACAACATCTGGATCCTAAGGATAAGTCTTTTAAGAGGAAATTCTTTAAAGGAGGGTGCAAGTACTGCAAGAAGTATAAACATAAGGCAGATGATTGTTTCATCTTAAAAAAAGAAACTTGAAAAGCAAGGTACACTCCTAACTTTAACTTATTTTGAATCGAATATAGTAGATGTTCCTTCCAATACTTTGTGGTTAGATTCAGGTGCCATTATTCATGTCGTGAATTCTTTGTAGGGGTTCACAAGCCTGAGGAATCCAAGTGACATTGAGGAGAAGGTCATTATGGGAGATGGAGCTAGAGTACCAGTGATGAAGATATGAGTTGTTTCCTTGCTTTTACCTTCCAAACACATTTTGATTTTAAAAGATGCAGTTTATGTACCTTCAATGAGAGGGAATTTGATTTCCATTTTGGCTTTGGATAAATATGGATACTCTTTTGTTTTAGGTTGTGGAAAACTTGATGTTTGTTTTAATTCCTCTATTGTTGGTTCTGTAATTTTGCGTGATGGCTTGTATATGTTGAATGTGAATGAGATGTCTATTAATTCTATTGTTGGGATTAACCGCAATAGGAAAAATGAGAGTTCTTCAATATTGTGGCATAGACGTTTAAGGCACATTTCTAGACCTCGTATTAAAAGACTAGTTAAGAAGGATATTCTTCCTAATATTGACTTCTTTGATTTTGACACTTGCATTGATTGCCTCAAAGGAAAGTTCATTGTCAAAACTAGGTATACAAAAGTGAATAAATGTGAAGATGTGTTACAATTAATTCACACAGACATGTGTGGACCTATTACACCAAACATTATGGGTGGGTATATGTGTTTTATCACTTTCATAGACAACTTCTCTAGATTTGGTTGGATAGAATTTCTCCAAGACAAGTCTAGTTCCTTGGATGCCTTCAAACCTTTTAAATCTGCCATTAAATTGAAAATAGGAAAGAAGGTTAAATGTGTGAGGTTTAATAAAGTAGAATAATATTATGGTAAATATGATGATACTGGAAGAAATCCAGGACCTTTTGCTAGATTTTTAGATGGATGTCGGATTAAGGCTCAATCCACTATGTCAGGTACTCCTCAGTAGAACAGAGTTGTAGAGAGATGTAATCACACACTTATGGTCATGGTGAGGTGCATGATGATTCATTCATCATTGCCTGATTTTCTTTGGGGTGGTGCTTTGAATATTGATGTCTACATTATTAACCAAGTGCGTAGTAAATCAACGTCGAAGACTTCTTATGAGCTATTAACATGTAAGAAGTAAAGTTTGAGACATTTTCATATTTGGGGTTGTAAATTCGAAGTCAAAAATTATAACCCCTAACAAAAAAACTTGATATGAAGATGGTTAGTGGTCTTTTCATAGGGTACAATATTGGTTCTAGAGGTTGCATGTTTTATTATCCTTCTCATTCTACGCGGGTCATTGAATCTGATTGAGCGATTTTCTTTGAGGATGATTTGGATAATGGAGTCTCTACTCCATGACCAGTTACTCTTGAAGAAGATCGTACTTTTCTCCCTATACCAATTGTTCCTTTCCCTATATGAGTTTATGATTCCAATTATTCAAAATAATGATCAAGTTGCGGCACCACATACAGATGAACATGAAAAAATTGATAGCCTAAAGCCTATTGGTGTTGCTGAACCAAATAAATTGTTGACGTTGTTCAATTGAGACGATCTCAAAGAGCTCACAAGCCTTCAATATCAAATGACTTTGTTGTGTATCACCAAGAGCATGAGTTTGATATTCATGATGATGTTGATCCTTCCACTTTTAATGAAGCAATTTCTTGTTCTCATGTGATATTTACAAGGAACCAAGGATTACATGTTGACCTATAAGAAGTCTGATCAACTTCAGGTCAATGGTTATTCTGATTCTGATTTTGCAGGTTTCCCTGATGACCAAAAGTTTATCTTCCAGCTTTATTTTTATGATGGCAGGATGAGCTATTTCGTGGAAGAGTGTTAAACATACTCTTACGGCTACCTCAAACATGGAGGCAGAATATGTAGCTTATTATCAAGCTACTTGTCAAGCTATGTGGCTGAAGAACTTAATCTCTCATTTCAAAGTTTTTGAAAGCATATCTAGGCCACATATGATATATTGCGACAATTTTGTTGTTGTACATTTCTCTCAGAACACTAAGAGATTTTCTCGCTCAAAGTATTTTGATATTAAATAGATATTTGCCAGAGAGAAAATTCTTGAATTTCAAACTCGAATTAAACATCTTGTCACATAGAATATGTTGTCAAATCCACCAACCAAGTGCTTATCTATTGGATCTTTTCAAAGGCATGCAACCAACATGGGTGTAGTTAAGTCATTTGATATTCTGGATTAGTGAAAGTCTGGTTGTTGCATTTAGTTATTGTAATGAGATATGTATAAGATGAAGTCAATTTAATAATCATTTCTCAAATGCTTGGACCATTATTAGATTATAAACTTAATTATATTATGTTAATACATATTCATTATCATTACATTAAAAGTGAGTATTTGACTTGTATGATTTGTTTCTCTATCAGATTCAATTTCTGCATTGTTGAATTTGTGTTTTCACACACTATTTTGATGATAAATAATTGATATATTTGTTTGTTATAATTGTTATATTTTAATAATTAATTAAATTCTTCCGAGTGAGATAATGTTATATTTTGTGAATTTATTTTAATTAATTATTTAAATAAAATATAAGTATTATATCAATTATTAATTTGATTAAATATAAATGGATATTGTATTATGCTTAATTGTTGATGTTGAATGTCCCGTGATGGGTTGGGTTATTCTTTTGGTTAGCCTTTTGAAAAGTCTCTTCTCTTTTATGGTGGTTATATATTGTGATTATCTCATTATATCAGATATCAATTGTAGTTGTTCAATCAGAAAGAGGGCAGTAACATTCTCAATTTTTTATTTATATACTCATATCAAATGGATTCAACCATGGGAGATACATGTTCATTAAACTACTTATATTATGATATGCTTTAAAATTATATTTATGATTTTAGTCACACCGGTTAATATTCCAACATTTCCTTTATAAAATTGTTTCCAAATGGTTGTAATTCATATGCCTACATATGGGTTTATTATTATTATTATTATTATTATTATTATTATTATTATTATTATTATTATTATTATTATTAAACATTCATTTATAAAAATACTAAAAGAATAAGTGATTTTATTATTATTATTATTATTATTATTATTATTATTATTATTATTATTATTATTATTATTATTATTATTATTATTAATCACATGATTAGGGATAGCAATGGAAAGGGTTTAGGTAGGGTACTATAGAACCCGTCCCCATACTCGCGATTTGAAAAAGTTCTCGTACCCGAGCTCATACCCGCTTGGGTACCATATTGACACCCATGCCCGTCCCGTATGTGTATGTAAGTGATCGTACCCGTACCGTTATCCGCATTTCTAATAAAAATAAATATGTCAAGTATAAAATATCATATTATTTTAAGTTTTTAGCCACATTAAAAAAAATTAAAAAAATTTACCGTTGGATTATGAAATAAATTATCACTTATATTAAACATGTAGTAGTTTAAAATTGATGTATTTTTAAAAATTGGCACACATTTATTTTTATATAATAATATAAATTAAAATATATAAATATATATTGTGCGGGTATGAGGCGGGTTGAGTATTAAGGTGTTCATCCATGCACTCATCCCCGCTTATTTAAGTGGGTAATTACCCGAACACATGTTTGTACTCATGTATGTGGGTTTTTACCCTACCCGTTATGGGTATTTTTGTGGATACCCACTGGAAATGGGTCAAACTGTCATCCTTACACGTGATTTATAACCCACTATCTATAAAAAAAAAACATTGAATACACATAGCAAAATTAATTTTTTTTAATTTTCTACTCTCTCTTAATCCCTATCATTCTCATTACTTTTAAATATGGTACAATTTGTCAAAACATATTATTATCTACATTGATAATCGAAAAAGACTCAAAAATTCACCACGAGACAAACACAGAGAATTTGACTTGAGACAAAGACGTAGTATTTGGAGATGATCTTCATAAAATATTTTAAATTTTAATATTAACTATTTTAAAATAATATATGATATTAGAAGTGATGGAGATGAGTTTCTAAATGTTGATAATATTAGAGTTGAATTTCAAGGTTTTCTAATGTTTATAGAAATTAAAAGAAAAAATTAATGATACATATTTTACAATACTCTTTATTATTAATGTAAAAAATATACTCTTTATTTATAAATTAGAAAATATTAATAGAAATATCACGAAGATGAACATTATGTCTTATATGGAGTGTTCAAATAATGGAGCAATTTAAACATGTATTATACAATTTAAAGTTTACGATTTTTAATTTTAGGAAAAATACTCTTTTTGATCCTTTAACTTTATCCCGGGTCCATTTTGGTCTCTTAATTTTAAAAAGTTTCAAATTAATCCTTTAATTATTCAAATAGTGTCCTAGTAGTCCTTTTCGTCCATTTGACTCAAACAAACGTTTGTTTTGTAATGTGTGGCAGCTGACGTGGAGTCACATATTTCACCTTCTTTCTTCCATCGTCGTCTTCCCTCCGTTGCTAGGTTTTATTCCCAAATCGATTTAGGATTCATCAATTTGGAGAGGTTTACACTGAAATTGGTTGTGGAAAATGAAAGTATCATCATCAATGAATTCTGGATGCTTTTCAAATGAATCTAACTTGAAGAGCTTTGGTAGTTTGGATTCAAATTTGCGATGAAAACCCATGTTTCGCTATGAAGACATGGTTGTTCTTCGCAAGACCTCAACTGTTACGAATTTTGGGAAACAATTTTGGAGATGTCGTCATTATAACGTAAGAACAAATTTGAATTTTTTCTTCGAGTCTGGTTATTCTGATATAGACCATTTGTCAAATATACAAGGTGTAACATAAGCTGTGTGTGGTTATTTTGATTGGTTCCATGAGGATATGGTAGATGAGAAAGTTCAGAGTGGGTTGGAGAAGCTAAAAAACAAACTTGATGCAACAATAATGAAGGTAGAGTATCTCAGGGCTACAAATGAGGATTTGAAGCTACAGTTGAGTGAATTACAAATTCAAATGAAGAAGATGATGAAATGGGAAAAAATTTGGAAGATCATATTTTGTATTGTTTTAGGTGTTATGGTATTTAGAATGTTGTAATAAATGTATGAGATTGAATTAGTTTGAACATGTTTGTACCAGTTTGAACATGTATGTACCAGTTTGAACATGTATATATCAATTTGAATGGCATCCGTTAATTTGTGTTTCAATTCATTATGTATCAGTTCATTACGTATCAGTCCATTATGTATCAGTTGGTTTATACCAGAACAGATAAAAGAAGTCACTAATATTCGGCATTACAATGCACAATTGTGTATTTCAAAACAGATAAAATGAGGCACTTAAATATTTTACATTACACATTACAAATGTGGTGTAACCACTAATATTCAGAATTACTATTGTGGTACAAAACACACGGTATGGGTTCAAATGGAACTACATAGGTACAAAACACATCACATGTCCAAACTTAAACTAACAATTCTAAATTGAGTTCAACTGACAAACACATTACATTTCCCCAAAATACATTTCCAAAACATTAAGTTCAAACTTAAACTAACAATTCTAAACCGAGTTCAACTAAAATTTCCAGTTTGGTGTGGATCTCTTAGTTGGTGTTGTCCTCCTTGTTGTTGGGCCAACTGCAGTCTTGGTTGCACTCAATCTAGTTATAGGTCCTGGTGGTACAAATGGTGTTGTTGACCTTCTAACTTACATCTTCTTTTCCTTTCCATGATTTCAGTGATGGGATGTTTCAGTAGCTATTTGAGATGCCCTCTTAACTGGTTATTTTTTTGCCCTGCCTTGAGTTGACTAGTGGGATGCTTGAATAACTGCTTGAGTAAATTGTTGGGATGCTTGTTGGGATGGTTGTTGGGATGTTTTTTTGTGAAACTTAAGTAGGTTTTTGTTGTGATGCCCAAGTAGGTGTTTGTTGGGATGCTTGAGTAGGTGTTTGTTGTGATGCCCGAGTATATGAGGTGGTTTTTAGTGAACTTCAAATTTCTGCCAGATTGGACTGTATATGAGATGATTACTTCCTTGAAATCACCTTTTGTACTAAAATACATTCTCACCTCCCATTTGTATTTGGACATGTCTTTTTGTAACTTGAACATTGGGTACTTCTTTCTCCTAACTTCATTGCTATCATCACTCTCACACCCACTTTCTAGATCCTCACTTTCACTATCACTCCCTTTAAATTCTTCTTTGTTTTCTTCCCACTTTTCTTTACCTTTTTTGGTGTTCCCCTCTTGATTATCTTCATTCACATAGTCAATTAGATTAGCCATTTCATCTTCCTTAACCAATTCATCATCAGACTCATCAGACTCGTCATCAAATGCTACCTCCATTGCACTATCATAATTGAAGTTATCATCCTCACTATCACAGAGCTAATATCATCATGCATCTCACCACGAGTTTCCCTTGCATCAGTTTCCCTTGCATCAATTTCCTTTAACCCCCATTAACCATTTCTTCACTCTTATCTACAATGTCATTTTGCTCTACTACTATCTCATCAAGTGGACCATCATAATACTCGGGTTAAGACAATGTGTGTTGAATATAGATGTTAACACTAAGATGAACCCTATAGAGATCAGTTATCTCTAAGGCACCTTTGTCATCAACCAACACATTCATTCCAAATGCGGGATCCCTGTAATATATCTTCTCTAAGGCATTATAACTTAAATCCTTAAAACAACCTAACAACTCAAAATAACTCCACCTATCAACATCTATTTTCAAGTCAGCCACCTCACCCCCTTCGTACACAGTATGTTCCTCATCTACAAATTCACCACTATGATAGATTTTTAGATGTAAATGTTCATCCATTTCAAACTATCCCCTAAAATAGAAGATAAGAAAAAACTGAATTTCAAAAATTTTCCAGAAATCCTAAAACTACAACATTATAAATTTGCAGAATAATTAGTTCAAACATACCTACAATGAACAATGGTGTCTTCGATTTCACTTTGAACGAACGTCTTCGCCTCAAATCACAGTTGATGCACCTTCAAGAAACGGCTTCATTAGGGTTTGCTGCTTCTTTCCTCAAGTCGTATGTTGGTATGAATGTCTGAGAATTTTTTACGTTCTTTTTTAAGGATGCTGACTATTATCCACATGGCATAATAATTCCACATTAGCGACACTTGTGCGTCACTTGGACACTGACATTGACTAACGGGGCAAACAAAAAGAATGAACGTAACACTATTTGAATAATTAAAAGATCAATTTAGAATGTTTTAAAATTAAGAGACCAAAGTGGACCCAAGATATAGTTAAAGGACCAAAAATTGTATTTTGTCCAATTTGTAATAATCAAGATAAGTTCTTGCAATATATTGGTTTGGGAAATAATTGTTGTGATTGTGAAGTTATATTTGAATCTAGAGTGAGTATTAATTCTGTAAGTTGTCTAATTAATTGATGAATTGATAACATAATTTGATGAATATTATTTTTATGTAATTTAACTTTGAAAAAAGAAACTTGAATCAAGATAATAGTCATTTACTGAGAGGTGGTTATGAAAAATCATGTATAAATATATTTTTAGGGATACTATATTTACTATTTTTTACACAATATAAAAATATTTCAATAATATATAAATTCAAAGACACTAATTTTTCAAATAAGTAAATTTTAAAAAATAAATTGTTTGATGATTTATTACATGAATAGATTAAAATATAAAGTGAGAATAAGCTTTTAAATAATTGAAATCATGAGAGACTATGAGTCCATTATGGGAACACATCATGTTTGTTTGCTCAGACCTGAATTGGATATGGAAATATGTGCTGGAATGGCTTCAGATAGATTACACACCTGGAATGCATAGTTAGAATGGATAGTCCAGAATAGCAAAGACAAAGGTTGAAAGGCTCAACTTCTCAAATCCCCATTTGTTAGAAACTGTTTACGAAACTTGGAGATATAGAAATCACATTTGCTTTCAAAACAATGTATAATTCAAAAATCATAGATACCTTAGTTTACACATGGGTTGAATTAAACCAAAGTTTAGAGTTCATGTTGCAAGATTGATATTGTGAGTTTATATACCTGCAACTGCAGCATCCAAAACATCACTTTGGTGTGAATGTGAACCACCACCACCAATGTTATCATTATCATTATCACAAGGATTATCAACCAAACTATTTCCCTTGTTTTTTACATGATCAATCAACATCCAACAACGGTTCATCTTCTTCCTCTTCTAACAAATCAACAATAATAATATATTAGCCATAAATAACATTGATTAATTCATGCATGAGATGAATAATAATGAGCCAAGTTAATTGTAGAATCACTGTAATTTGTTATTTTACTTGCTTTTTAAAAATGAATTGGAAATGGCATATTTGTATTGCAATTCCTTTTAGTTGATTTTTCTTCAAGATTTGGGGTTAAAGAGTGCAAGATTTGTGTTTTTTCAATTGATAAATAAGAAAAAGAAATGCAATATTATTGAAAAAAATGATGCTGGATGTTGAGAGTTATGGTATGGTGAATGATGGTGTGGCGAGGTGGTTTTGTGTGGTGAAAACACCTAGGGACTCTAATGAGTCAACTTTACTTCAACCTCAATACCATTATAAATAGAGTTGTTATGAATCAGTTAAGCCGGTGCTAAGACAATATGTGTTCCCATAAATGACATGTGCTGAAATAAAATGAATACCGATCCTTTAAAAGACTAATTTGGGGCATCACCACCCATTCTATATTAACTTCAGTAGCATCATTAACTCAGCAATTTCTACAAATTTTCAGTATAACTCATGTATCATCCAAATCCATCCTGCTTTTCAGAACAAAAAACAACAACAAAAAACCTTCCTTGCAAGTGCATGATTTTACATATATCAAGCAATTAGTCAATTAAATATCAGTATCATAATTAGGATATTTCTTTGGAGAACAATCCTCCAACAAAGGGTCACAAATTACCTTTAGCATTTCATTTACATTGATAGAAAATTGAGATTCGGTGATCAAAACAAAAACTTCTAAGAAACTAACTGTCTATTACAAAACTTTCCATCAGCTCATGTTTCCAGCCATGTTAAGGATCCCATAATTAAATACTTGCTTGGAAGTTCTCCAGCAGATGGGGCAAGGTATGTTATCTTCTTTCTGTAATGTACGAATCAAATTAGAATGCAGTCATGCAAACATTCTACATAAAAAACAGAACAAAATATAACAATGCACACACCTCTGAACGTCAATGTCTGTTACATAGATAAAGCCAGCAACATTGCTGCACAAGAAAAGATGCGACACATAAGATATATGACACTAGGATTTGGACAAGGGAAAGAGTTACATAATATTTTTGGAGTAGAATAACAATTAGCAAAACCAACTAGATCAAGTTAAATCAATGGAGGACATAGATACCCTAGTAGGATAACATGTATCCTTTGAACTGCTGCTAGACCTAGTTATGGGTGGTGATAGTTGGGCAATTATTTAAACTATTCAAACTAGTGATACTGAATTTCAAGGTGTACTCCTAATTCGGTATAAGCATAAAAATCTGTTTTGATGCTACTCTTTTCGATTTGGGAGCTACTTGTCACCTAAGCTCAAGGAGTAGTAGTTTTCGGGGTTTCTGCAAGTGAAATTTTTTGGTCATTTTTGTGGATTATGCTTCAGCTATTTAGTTTCCATATTTATATAAACAGTAAATGGTGACTGAAAGGCCGATAGGCGACATATTGTGATGAACAAGAGCTCGTGATGATTAAGCATGATCAAGAGGTAACAAAAAAATTAATTAAAATACAATATAAACAGTACATAAGAGCATCTAACAGAATATTTTGATCCGACGGAAGCAAGTAGTATTCCACGGTGCAAGACTTGTGGCTAGTGCACAATAGACAACCCCCTTAAAATTACTCCCTCTTGTCCTAAATTATAAGTCACTTTGCCGAAAATATTTGCCCCAAATTATAAGTCACTTTAAAATTTCAATGCAACATTAATAATTTTTTTCCCAACATACCCTCTATCATTTATTACTATTTCTTCTTACAATTCTATAAATTTCTCTTTCATCCATATGAAGAGCAATATTGTAAAGTCATGCATAATTTGCCTTTTCCATACAATAATCATTAGGTTACTTAACTTGCGCAAAAGGTGCAAAACGTCTTATAATTTGGGACGGAGGAAGTATTAGATTTGGATGATAAATAGTTAATCATCGAAATCATAGTTACCTTGAAATGATCTCATCAGGTTCCTTGGCAAATGAGACAGCGAGTACTGTATGGAGCAAATCACGATTTATATTCACAGCTACAACTCTTGTTGGATCTGCAGCGGGTTCTGCTCCAATTGGCAAGGCAGAGCGTGGGGCTTGTGGCCCGCCACCAACTCGATAAACAAACAAGTCACTAAAATTTGAAATATTAGAATGAGGAGAAAGATCATTTGCAAGGCCATAAAAGTATTCCTGCATCAAAATAAAAAATGGCGGCAATCTCAGTTAGAGCCACAATAGTTTTAACAGGCAGGACAATTAAGTAGTAAGTAGGTGATAAGACTGCCCGGGGGGAGGACTAATCCACAAAACTAATAAACAAAATAACCAAAAGCAATCTACTACCAGTACCAATGCAGTTACTGTTTATATCCACACAAATTACAAATATGGGCTTACAAGTTGCAAAGGTTTTAACGGTGCCAATAAATACAAAGGATCCTATTATTTTCATAACTATTTCCCTTGACTCAAATTAATTTATTTAGGTTATAATTTTCTAAACTCAACCGTGACTGCCCTGTTATATCCACACAAAATATCCAAAATCAATCTTCTACCAGTACAAATTGCAAGGTTTTAAACTGTGGCAATAAATGCAAAGGATCCTATTATATTCAAAAGAACTATTTCCCTTCACTCAAATTAATTTCTTTCGGTTAAAATTTTCTTAACTCAACCATGGTTGCCCATTTACCTCGCATTAAATAACCAAAATGCTCTAAAATGAAAAAATATATGAAGACAATTAACTTTATCTTCATGCAGAAAACATTGAAAAGTAGTTTTACCCTTGTCCTAGAACTTCTGGTTTTCTGACGGAACTTTGCATTCCTAGATACAACTCCACCTGACCTCTGAAGCTTCACAACATCTACTTTAGGCTCACCCTTAAGCACATCTCTGAGCATGCTGCACAGTTTTTCCTATAAGGAGTTCAAAGGAAAAGCCTGAGACTGAGATTACAAAATTATAGTATACAGAACCACTCCTAAGGTAGATTCTTCTATTCAAATTGTGAGAAATCAAGGTGTTCGTTGTGAGGAAGAATGATGCATAAATGTAAGGAAAATGCAATGATGCAGATATTGAATCGAGATAAGTCAACCATCTACCTGACCCAAAACCAAGACAACATTGGCCTGGAATGTACGGACTGCATGTAATAGCAACTGCAATAAAATACCACCAAATGAAATAGTTAGAGAGAGAGGCTATGTAGCAGAGACACCTCTGAAAAAAGACGTGTCAGTGTCGGACACCTTCATCGATACTTGTGATTACATTTTATTTTTTATTTTTTTTCAAATTATTACCGGACTCGGCGTGTCAGTGTCGGTGTCGTGTTCAGAGTGTTTGTGCTTCATAGGAGAGAGAAGAGAGACCACTTTAATCAAGATATATTAAATAGCAGTATATTCCATATATTAGTAAGGTTCAAAAGTCAATTACATCATAGCCTACTCCCTCTATCCATCCCATGGTATTTATCACCATTCCTGCAGCTCGAGATTCAGTATTTCCAGTAAATTGTCTTTCCAGTATCGCTGCGAGCTCCTTGACAAGCACTTTATACAATTCTACATTGTTACTGTAAAAATAATGTTTGGTGATTAGATTCTCATTTCCTTTGTGTGCTATTAATGAGTTATATAATTTCAAATGAATGAGTGTATGTTCACATGTGATTTGGACAAATCATAGTTGAAAATATGATAAGAATTACAGTAATAACTACCTCGGTGATGTGTGTCCATAAAAGTAAACAAGAGGCATTTCAAGTGGAATTCCCTCGACAGGATCAATGGGCATTTCAATTGGAGTGGCAGCAATGCATCCAGGAATTGTAATAGATCCTTGACCAATATCCAAGTCAACAAAGGTGGGCTTCCAACCTTGTTTAGCTGCCCAACTAAGAAGCATCCTTGACAAGGTACTCTTACCAGAATCTGTAGGCCCTACAACAATCACCCTAGGGCCCTGACCAATCAAATCAACTGAAACTTAATTCACATACTACAACAAACTATACATGATACACCTAAAAGGAACTACTAATTTTGCTCTAACAAACACATAAATCCATAATAAAAGCACAAGTTATAAAAGTCTTAAGCATAATAATTCATAAAAAAGAAAGCATCAGAAAGATGCCTCGACAGTGCATAAACGAAAAAATAATCGACATAAACAAACACATCAAAGCATCTAATCTCCTAACCACAAGACACAATAAAATTACCTGAGACAATACAGGGTCATCTGAAGGCGATTTTTTGGCACGACCTCTTCTTCCTTCTAATATACCATGCACATTTACATAACTAACCATTGGTGTCTGCAATTAAAAAAAGCAAATAAGAAGTCACAATCTCCTCGGTCACTAACTAATAAATCAGTCCTTTTATGTTTTTACCAAGCACTTCACATTAAGTTTCAAAGAAAGAGTAAATAGTTCCATAGTGATTTACCTCATCCGCAGTATAATCAGTTTCGGTAGCACCATCCATTTCAATGGTTGCACCAAACCAAGTAAAGACCTGCCACACACAAAAAATCATTTCTGAATCTAGCAGCAGCGGAATATTTGAAGGTTAACAATAACACCATAAACCCTATGTAAAATTGTACAGTGACAGCAAACAAAGCTAATAAAAATGGTAGATTTCAGGGAAAAGAGGAGTTACAGCAAATTTGAGCTTGGGAGGAAAATTGAGCCAGATTTCAGGGGGAAGCTCGGTACCGAAAATCTCAGCAGTGCCGTTAAGGAGTCGAAGGCGAAGAGGCGCATCGTTACCGACTTCAATTCTCAGCTCGCATTCTTTTTCCAGTTTTACTTGCTTAATTGCCGGTGTTAAATTAGAACCACCGCCACCAACAGGACCTGCACCGCCGTACGCCATTTTGTACGGGTTCGAATGTGGCGGCCTAGGGTTTAGAGAGAAGAGGAGTTTTGGTTTGTGGAGGAGGCGGAGGAAGGAAATTGAGAAAGAATGACCGAAGCTCACGGAGGCGCGACAGGCCACGATGGTGGCGCTGCCGCGTATTTTGGTGGTAGTTTTCGGTTTCCGATCACCGGTGAAGTGAAGGGGCTTTGAGAAGCAAAGAAAGAATGGAATCGGTTATTTCAATTCAACTGTTTATGAGTACCAAAAAAAACACTTTTTTACTTCACTTTTTTTCAAAAAAATAATTTAATAATAGTTTTACTTTATTATTAGTAATAAAAATCACTAATGCTGTTATTGGGATTTTGTTATTTGAAATTGTAGAAGAAAAAAAGTGTTGTTATTAGTAGTAAAATTCATTGTCTTCTCGATTTCATTAAACAGAATTCCAAGCATTAAGAATATAAAAGGATTTAACGTAAACGTTTGAGTTACTCATTTCAAAACTTAAGGTAGGGGTATGTTTGGTCCCCGGGGGGTGTTTAATAGAGGAAAGGGGATTAATTTTACTAATAAATAGTAATATTTTTATCTTATATAAGTGATGTAATATTTAAAATTAAGTTCATAAATATTCTTTTGTAATAAATTTTTTAATATTTAGTGATTAAAATAGTTTTAACATGATACGGAACATTAAATAAAATTTAATACACTTGATTTATATTATAACTCTTCGACATAAATTAAATTATGTGTTGATAATAATTTTTAAATAAATAAAATGATTTATTATTAAATATTATATACTAAATTAAAGAATCTAAAAAAAAATTTGGGTCAAGTAAATCTAAAGAACATATAATAGAAAAGTGTATCTTATTTTCCGTGTGAAAAAACTTATATGTTTTGGGTCGTGTATGGTGAATTTGAGTTGGAGTGGGTCTTAACTACTTGGTTCTTTGGTCAATCCAAAATATCTGCCATCAAGACTTGTCGGGCACTTATGGAGGTGGGGAAGCCTTTAGCGGTGGAGGTCGACCTCCAAGAATGTTATATAATGTGAACTTAGTGGAAACGTTTAAAGTCAATTAAAAAAGTAGTGGCGAGCAAGCACATTAAATGCATTTCCATCATTAAAATATTTTGTTGCTTCCTTCCGACATGTGGGCTGATGTGACTAACTAAGGCATGACATTGCTTACAATGCACTTGAAATTGCTTGTATTTTCAATGAGAGACTTAGTTGTTGATTATGTAACTCCTCTTTCTCGCTAATGTGGGTCGTTCAATCATTTTGCCTATACATAGAAGGCGTTTGACATTTAGGAAAATTTTCACCATCTTTGAATTTCAAGTTCATTCATATTCTCATTATTAGTAAATTTATTCTCTTCTTCCTTCCTAAAGGCATTCATCGGTGATTCTAGTTATTTTTTTCCTCAAAGCCTCTGTCTTTCTTCCTTTACTCAGCTACATCAACATCATAAACTAAGTACCCTCATCAACTTAAGTTTTTATCTTCAACATTTTATATTTTCTAGCCAAGATGAGTGATATCCTTATTCATATAATGAGTGACTCTGAGAGTGACATTTCTTTAGTTGTTAGAATAGGTACCCCTCTGCTCGTGATCGTCTAGACCACGAAGTTATATCAATGACTGACGATTCTGATACGAAATGGTATTTGGGAATTCTCCTGTTGAGAAAACTTCCTCATTTGAGTCTTCCAAAGCTCTTTTGTCAGATGACGGTGGAGAGGTCGAACGTCATGAGGTCCATATGATCCCTCCCATTTTGATTGGGGAAGAAATACATGTTGTTAAATCAAGGAGAGAACTCATTGAAGATTTCGTCCATGTTTACCTGAGATCCCATAAGCACGAACCTATCAACGCTGAAATTAAGGCCCACTTAGAGTGTTAGGGTAGGTCAGGCGCAATTTCTTGGATCAAGCTCGATGAGCACTTTAAAGTTGGTGATTTGGCATAGAGAGGCATGAAGTTGCTGGAGTCAGCCGATGCAGTGAACTACGGTTGGGTGGATGTAGAAGTAGTGGGGACCCCGTCTGTTTTGAATACTGAAGCGGCTATAAGTGCTACTAGCATCACGATCGGCGATCCTTTGGACCAGTTGGTTCTTCTTGTGGGTATATGGAAGAGAATATGCAACTTTTTTTACGATTTCTTGGTCCATCTTTATGAATGCATGTCTACTAGGATAAGATTCCAGTTGCCCTTCTCTGACTTTGAGGTAGGCGTCTTGAAGCACTTGATATTTACCCCTTCCCAGCTTCATATGGGATTTGGGATTACATGGGGGTGTTCCAGTTTTACGTTGATCATAAGTCTTAGAAGCCCTCCCTTGATTTGTTCTTTGACTTGTTATATATGGTGTGCGCTTCTTAGGACGGCCACAATGACCAATGGCTCATTAGATTCCACGCAAACGATCCTTGTTTCGACCATTTTACCTGTGACTATGGTGATTTTTGTAGGCGTTGCCTACTGATGAAACCCCTTACTCCATAGGTCCACCACTCCTTCTGTTACTCCTCAGTTATGTCTTCCCACTTTTGTAAGAGCAGATTCCTGAAGTATTTGTCTTGGTCTCACTTTTAACGTATTATCCATTTATGTAACCCCAAGTTAGGTCGTCTTTCCCCTCGACAAGGCAATGATGATGAAGGCTATGCATTCTTAGTTTCAATGACTGGGTTATAAAGATGAGTTTTGCTCTTGTGAAGTGCATTCTTCTGAGGTGATGAATAAGTGAATTGATACTCACGACATCTTGAATGCGGTCATCCAGACGGATAGGAAATAGTTTTTGGTGAGAATCGAGATATATAGTTTGTTTTAACATACGTGATTGCATTTTGCATATAACATGGATAAGTTGAAACTGGTCTACGACCTTACTAGTGCTTAGGGTATCAAGACTGGTCCTACTAGCCAGGTTGTGACGCCCCCTCCTTCGACCGTTGCTCCTCCTCCACCCATTGATCATGCCTCGGCCCCTGAGACCAATTATGATGCCACCAAGGTGTACCTACTTGTTAGTGTTGCATCCATTTTAACGGTTGAGGATATGTCATCATCTATAATTTAAGAAAATAAGGGTATGGGATGTATACCAACACTCCCCATTGAAGATGGTTCTCCCTATCAAACATGTCTAACCGGGGATGCTTTTATGGAAGCACTAATTTCCTTGCTACATATGTCTCTTAATCTTTCTTTCCAAATTGCTCGCACTCTTGAGGAAGTTGTTATTGTCGTATCGACAAAGGATTTGTCCTTTGTCTAAAATCTATATGAGGCAGAGAAGATGGAGCTCCTTTATGGGATCATTGTTAACATATATCAGACCTCTTATCTATTCTCTCTAGTTGTTGCTAGTAGGGGAGATGTTTAGATGCTAGCAATCCTTTTAGGGAGAGGGATACTTAGAAGGGTAAATGTGAAGCTATGGAGCATAAATGATTCACTTTTTAGAAGAAGCTGGCGAAGTTTTATGAGAAGGCCAAGCTTGTCAACACTTTGCAAGAAGAGGTAAAGATCCATGGTTCTCTCGTTACTCTGGTTGTCTGGGTTGTTGAGTTGGAGTCCTCCCTTGAGGCAGAGAAGAAACAAATTGAATAAGCTTCATATGTTGTTGCTAAGAATAACCTCAATGTAGAGGAGTACCTGAAGATTATTCGACGGGAAGTAAAGGCTCATATTAAGGCTCTGAAGGCTCTTGATGGTGAGGTGGTTTTATGAGGGAGAAATTACATGACTCTCTTCAACGATCTGTACATGGTGTACTCAAAGTCTAAGATCAGGTCGTGGAATGGGCGTAGGAATCTCGTCCCAAAGGCTACTCCAGTCGGGGGTGATCCGAGACCTTTCGCTTCGGGTGTTTAATCCGCTGTCGCGCGCGGGTCAAAACGAGTGTTTTTCAAAAACGTAGTACGACGACAATTTTAACTCGGATATCATTCTCACAAGGATTCTTGATTATTATTATCCAAAGGTAAATCGAATTAAGGGGGGGTTGTTTGGTTTGGTGTTCGATTAAGAAAAAGTGATTATTAAAAGCAACTCTTGAAATAAGTTGTTATGAAATAAGTGATTATGAAATAATTCAATCTACCGACTCAGTTCCTACTATCATCGATTAATATAATTTTAATACCCTAAGCGGATTGTCTATTCCTATTTGAATACAAACTCAATGACAAGCGCGGTGAAGTTTGTGAGATGTATGATCCTATTGTCCGAATTAAGCAAACAGGATAAGTTTTCATGGATTAAGCAAACATGATTGATCAGACACAAAAACGAATTAAGCAAACGTGACGTGCATATGTTAGGATCATACAATCAACCAAATTGAATCAATATACTCCATGCAATCGAATTAAGCATACAAGAACACAAAATATCATTGAAAGGAATTAAACTAAAATTAACATTATAATAATCTCAAGTTTTGGAACCTAAATTACGGCAGATCGAATCAGAGGGATTAGTTCTCCATGGAATTCATACAAGCTTTCAAATTTTAGTGAATAGTGATACCGTGTACTGTTTTCGGTTGCTTAGGTTATAGGAAAAGTAGAATAAACCTAATTTGGTCAAAACATAACTCAGATCCAAACTAAATAACCCAACACAAAATATAAATCTAGTGCTGAAAGCTTCAACGGATTTTTCAACCATGCTACAGTCCGAAATAGCTTATGACTTCTTCATGAAAGTCGTAGCTCTTTCTCTTAGCTTTCCAACGATTGGTAGCACGCCTCGATCCAATACTCCTAGCTCCAGTTATAAATTTATTCGTGCAGACTGCTAATGCTGAAAATAAACTGCGAAAAACAAATAAGTGTAAAAATAAGATAAATTACAAATACACATTAAAAGGGAAAAATAACCAAACTAAAACATGGAAATGCATAAGTATAAATATAGAAGAATGTGCATCAAAATGCACTGATCAGTGTTCCAACTTGATTTCTTCTTTTTTCTTTTGTATTATTAATCTTTTCTCTTGTAATGTATTCCAATTTATTGTGCATTGTATGCAATTACAACTAATATTTATAAAAATAGTTTTTACCTAAGTGATTTGTGGCTTTATTTAACTTTGAGTTATGTATTTGACTTCATTTTATCTTTATTATGTTGCACTTCTGGTTGTTTGCAAGTTGTTTCAATATTAGGGTTTGCTCGTCATTCATGTAATGTAAAGTTTGTTTGCCTCAAGGGCGTTGTCAATGCATAAGGGCAGCTACACAATGTTATCTGCTTCAGGTGTGAGAATCCTGATGGTTTATCTTCAGAAGGAAAATAGGTATTTTTCTACGTCAAAGTACTTGATATGCTCTTTGAAATTTGTAGTCTCGATCAGAGTCTTGTTGTTGGTATCTTCGACTAAGAAAAGTTATTGTGCATTCTACGCGTCACCAGGAGTTATCCCCGACCATAGGTAAGGTTATTTCCCCTTATCATGGGGTTGGCATGGTTCTCACTGCTCCTTCAAACTTGCCTTATAATAATTTATTGTAATTTGTGATTTAGCACATTAAACAATGTTTGTTAACCTATTTGGTTATTATGTTTGTTCGTTGTAATTAGTGTCCATTGAATAGCGTGTATTTATTTGCTTTATTTATCACACACTAATTCAACGTGTATTTGTTCATTGTAGTTAGTATTCACTTATTTAGTATGTATGTATGTATGTGCTCCCCACGGTTGGGTCTGTACCTGACGAGATATGGTCATATATTTGTATTATGTTTACATCATAAAGCATGAGAGAACAAATAGGAATATTTAATACTCTATACCTAGAAAGTGTTCGGTATGATTCATGATGATAACCGTTTTGGTCGTAGATAATCATGTGTATGGAATTCGGTTTCCGCCACCATAATCTGGTAATTTTGATGTGATATAGTATTTGTTCCTTTTTCAAGAGTTCTTTAACTCGTGGATAGGATGTTTTTACCATATATTTATGCTAGGGGTCGCTACGGTAAAGACTGCGCCGATGATGAACTTGAGAAGACTTGTTGTGATTTGGCATGGGCTGATAAACGTCTATGCCAGTATATGATTAATCATACCACTTGGTTGATATCCAAAATGGATCTAATCAAGTATAGTTTCGAAAAACCTACTTTGACTAGAAGGATTGCTCGTTGGCAGATGTTATTATCTGAATACGATATTGAGTAATGTACTCAGAAGGCGGTTAAAGGAAGTATTCTTGCAGATCATTTGTCTCATCGACTGATCGATGATTATCAATCCATCAAGTTTGACTTCCCTGGTGAAGATGTTATGTACTTAAAAGCTAAATATTATGATGAATCGTTGCCTGAAAAATGATCAGAGCCTGAATCCTGTTGGGGTTTAGTGTTTGATGGAACTATTAATGCTTATGATAATGGAATTGGGGCAATCATCATTACTCCTCAGGGTTCTCATATCCCTTTCACTGTAAGATTGATGTTTGATTGTACGAATAATAGAGCAGAATGTGAAGGTTGTATCATGGGTCTTGAAGAAGACATTGATTTGAGGATTAAGATCCTCTATGTATATGGAGATTCAACCTTAGTGGTTAATCATATTAGAGGAGAATGGGAGACTCGTCACCCTGGTTTGATTCCTTATAGATATTATGCAAGGAGTTTGATGACTTTCTTCAATAAAGTTAAATTTCATCACATACCTCGTGAAGAGAATCAAATGGCATATGCTTTGGCTATTTTGTCTTCTATGTATAAAGTAAATCGTTGGAATGATCCGCCCAATATCATAATTATGCGCCTTGACAGACCTACTCATGTATTTGCAGCAGAAGAAGTCACAGATGATAAGCCTTGGTATCATGATATCAAATGTTTCCTCCGAAGTCAAGAGTACTCGCTTGGGGCATCCATCAAAGATAAGAAGACTTTGAGAAGATTGTCTGGATTTTTTTTTAATGAAAAAGTGATGTACAAGAGAAAATTTGACATTGTCTTGCTCAGATGCGTGGATAGACACGAAGCCCACATGTTAATGCAAGAAGTTCATGGAGGATCATCTGGTACTCATGCATATGTACATGTAATGGCTATAAAATGTTAAGGGCAAGTTACAATTGGCTGACAATGGAATCTGATTGTTGTAAATATGTGAAGAAGTGTCATAAATGTCAGATTTATGCCGATAAGATTCATGTGCCTCCGACACTTCTTAATGTTATTTCATCCTGTCATACGGTGAACTGGACTTTTTGTGTTTTTTATCGCAATGTCGCGGTTAGCAAGAGTCGCCACCGACTTTTCTTTTATCCAATAAGGAAAGGTGGAAAAGAACAGGAAAGACCTTAATTTAGATTTTGGGTTCGGGAGGTACATTATACAAAGGGAAGGTGTTAGCACCCTTTGTATCCATGGTTATCCATGGGCTCTTAATTGCTCGATCACTTATATTATTTTTAAAAAAAAAAGTGTTTGTGAATTGTTTAGAAAAATTGTTTTGAAAAGAGAATTTAACTTTGTAATGATTCTTGTATGAATATATACAAAGTAGTTATCTCGTTTAGTTTTGGAAATTGTTTAGAAAAATATAACTCGGTAATGATTCTAGTATGAATATATACCAAGTGGTGATTTTCTAAAGATATTTTGAAAGGTGTGAGGTGTGAAAATTGTTTTTAGATTGTGAGCCAACAATTAAGAGTTATACCGACCCAAGGTCTTTATGAGCATTTCCTATCCTTATGAGGGTAAAACTGTCCTTATTATTGAGAAATAAGTAGTTTTATCCTTTGGATGTTTAAGGGTCATCGATAGGTCATTGAAGGCAACAGTTACGAGGATATCTTAGCATTCGAAGGGACTATCATCTTTTAACCGTAGGCAACATCGGAGGGTCATCGAGGGACAAAGTTGTATATTCGAAGGCAACATCCGAGGGACTATAATTTATTTTATGATGATTTAACCGAAGGGTCTTTGCTAAGGGTATCCCCACGTTCGCGGGACATGACCGTAATATCGTAATCGTAAGGCAACAAAGAGAGGTCCAAGATCACTTATTCAAAGGCAAAGTTTTACAATTAATTATATAATTAGGATGAAACTCCACATTAAAATTATTAAAAATAATATATTAAAAAATTAATACATTAGAAATTAATACATTAAAAATTAATTTAGGGTGAAACTCCACAAGGGTATCCCACAAATAAAGTGGAATACCTAGCCAATAACCTTTTCCTGGGATATGTGAACCTTTACGAAACTCAAAAAAAAGAAACATGTCAGAACACCAAATCAGGGTGCAATCGAAGATTACACCGGAGAAATATCACAACAATAAATAGGATAGGATGAATAATGCATGGCTATGATAAAACATAAAAAAAACAGAATAGAAAAGTCAGCTACTGTCTCGTTCGCCTCTGCCTCGCCTAGCGAAGGCCAGGCGAATACTCGCCCCAGGCTCGCCTAGCGAGGTGCTAGCGAGCGACCACGGATTTTGAATTTGAAAACAGCCCCACGTTAGGAACTTTGAATTTTATGGCATTTTATCACAGGAATAACATGATCAAACATTCAGGGTATTCAGGCATATTTAAATTCCCATACGAAAGCAAATTATATATCAACATTTAATCATGATGCATTATATATGTAGATATGGCCAATTGAAAGTATAAACAATAGAGATACGCAAACCTGTTTGCCAATTCAAGGTTGAAGGGATTGACCACTTGTAGTATCGGAATAAGTTAGGCAGCGGGAATTGGACGGCGATGGCTTCGGTGCAGATGGGCTGCCTTCAGGGTTTCTTTACTCTGAATTCTCCGGGTAGGCAGGGTTCCTATGCCAAAACTTCTATTCGTTCTTCTCTGTTCTCCTCCTCTTTTTTTTTCCAGTGAATCTCCCAATGTAACTCCAAGTGTCACTCCCCTACTGAAACTTCAGTATTTATAGACTAATTTCGTGGGTAATGGGCTTGGAATGAGGGAGACCCAAGTCCAAAATAATTTGTTATATTTTATTTATTTATTTATTTTAATTATTTAATTAATTAATTAATTAATTAAAAAAATTTTCTCTTTTTTTTTTTTTTTTTTTTTTTTTTAGGCTCAGAATGAAGCCCGAAATTTTTGTTGTCTGTCAGCTTCGCTAGGCGAGCGCGTAGCGAACAGGCCAGTTTGGGCCATTTTCTGGATTGGGCCATCCGTGAGCTGGGCCTTTGTTTCTTCAAGATCAGTGTTATATATGAGTCGGAATGCCTTGCAAAATGTCTTGAAATATAATGGGCAAATTTTGGGGTATGACAGCTGCCCCTGTTCAATATTCTTGGACCGAGAGAGTTAGAATGGTGTATACGCCATTCGTGGTCTGGAGGTGGAAGATTATTGAACACTAGAATGCCCCAAAAATTTGCACTTGAGAATCGACAGTTGGTCTTGATGGAGATGGGCTTAAAGATGCCATCCGGGAGGTTTGATGACGAAAGCTTCAGATCGCGCCGTATATTAGGCCAATTTGAAGACATGGGTGCCACACTGGGTCGTACGTTAGACCGTATAATGAGTCATCCATTAGGCTGCCGACTTCGCTGGGGAGTCGGAGTGTGTCATATGCTGTTGGGGATAAAGGATCAGAATGGACCATACACTAGATCGTATCTGAGTTGCAGAATGAGCCGTACGTTAGGCTGAATCTGATGACGAAAGGGGTAGTCGTACGTTAGACTACACTTCAGAAATGTACCGTATGTTAGGTAGGATCTGATGATGAAAGGGGTAGTCGTACGTTAGACTACACTTCAGAAATGTACCGTATGTTAGGTAGCATCTGAGGGGATGGACATCCGAACGGGTCGTACGTTAGACCGTCGCAGAATGAGTCGTCTGTTAGGCCGCATCTGATGATGAAAGCGGTAGTCGTACGCCAGACTACACTTCAGAAATGTACCGTACGTTAGGTAGCATCTGAGGGTTGTAAGATCCAAACGGGTCGTACGTTAGACCGCGTTGGGGTTGTTGAAGTTCAGAATGGATCGTACGTTAGATCGTATCCGAGTTGTAGAATGAGCCGTCCGTTAGGCTGCATCTGAAAAAGAAAGTAGTCGTACGCTAGACTACACCCCTGAATGTACCGTGCGCTAGGCAGCATCTGAGGATTTGAAGGTCCAAATGGGTCGTACGTTAGACCGCATTGGAGTTGCTGAAGAAGTCATATGTTGGGCTGAATCAAAATGAACCGTACGTTAGGCTGTATCTGATAACCTGTATATGTTGTACTTGCAATAAATGTCTGGGATGGGCTTAGAGATGCCATCGTTAGGAGGATATCGAAGTGTTGTCAGAATGAATGTTCCCATGAACTGTATTTGAAATATGTATCTGAATCTTGAATGTGATTGATAAAGGTGTCTGTCTGAATGAACCTTCTACTTTGACTATATCAGGAGGATAATTAACCTGCAAAGAAAAGGTTAGCTTCATGCTATGTCATGATGCATGAGATGTTTCGTGTTATGCTAAAATAAATGTGAATGTTGTATGCATGCGTATGCTGTGAAAGGATGTAATGAATGAGTTATGCGTATGAGAAGTTCTGCTTGGGGACTCTACTGGGGAAAATAAATCCCCATCTACTGATTTGAGACATTTGTGTCGATGACCCTTTCTCGGCTGGGGATGCTTGATTTCTGTCTGATGGTGGAAATATTCAACAGAGCCTGGCTGGGGATGGATGAGATGATCAATCTGTCTGGTGACGCCGACCTCCGTTGGGGAGTAACTGGCTGTGCCTGGGGATACTGCCATTTTCTGAGGAAAAAAAAAAAAAAACAGGCTTGCTGGGGAAGAGAATTGGTAGCGGATTCATTGGAAGCATGATTAGACCTTTTCCTTGATCCTGAAGTCGGGTAGTAATTGCTATTGCTATTCTATGCATGTGTTTTTGGTAAACATCAGTCATATTCAAATGCACATATTAATTCAAATTAAATCAATGGACATTTACGCAACCAAAACAGAAAAGTAAAAACAAAAGCATCTTTTTTTTTGAAAGAGGGTTGTATTGATTTTGAAAGGAGGCCTATAAACAGGCAATTTGTGTACAAGGAGACAGAAATCCTAGTAAGAGGAAATTGTCGAAAACAAAGAGAAAGCTATGTGGAAGAAGTCCTATTGATTTTAAGCCTACTACTGTCATTATGTCTTCGAGCATCTCATCCCTTGCTGTCGGATAGAAGTGATTGGCTTGGTCAGTCCCTCGAACTTGGATGAAAGTTGACTGAGAACGGGACATAGTCATACGCTTTAATCCCTAATTTTTGCCTGGACCGCCTTTTCAGGTTTTCAGTCCACCAGGATACCCTTTTTTGCCCAAGCCGCCTTTTCAGGTTTTCGACTTGCCGGGTGTACATTTTTTTTTATATATCCCTAATTT
Organism: Lathyrus oleraceus; assembly: GCF_024323335.1. Classification (NCBI taxonomy): domain Eukaryota; kingdom Viridiplantae; phylum Streptophyta; class Magnoliopsida; order Fabales; family Fabaceae; genus Lathyrus; species Lathyrus oleraceus. The sequence continues at coordinate 514,039,367 of NC_066584.1, forward strand.
TTGCCCGAACCCTTTTGGTTCGCCGGGATGCCCTTACTTTTGCCTAGATACGTCGATCTAGCGGGTCTCTTTTATGCGTAGTATTTTTTAACTATGTCCGCGTTCACGGGATGTGGGAAGTCTTCACCATCCATTGTAGCGAGTATCATGGCTCCACCTGAGAATACCTTCTTAACTACAAATGGCCCTTCGTATGTGGGAGTCCATTTGCCTCTGGGGTCAGTTTGTGGTAGGATGATGCGTTTGATTACCAAGTCGCCAATTTGATACACTTGTCTCTTGACCTTTTTGTTGAATGCCCTGGTCATGCGCTTCTGATATATCTGCCCGTGACATACAGCCGCAAGTCTCTTCTCATCCATCAAATTTATCTGATCGAGTCGAGTCTGAATCCATTCGTCCTCGTCTAAGCCCGCCTCTTTCATGATCCTTAGAGAGGGAATCTGAACTTCCACTGGTAAAACGGCTTCCATTCCGTAGACTAAAGAGAAAGGAGTTGCCCCTGTCGAAGTTCGCACGGAAGTACGATAACCATGAAGAGCAAATGGTAACATCTCATGCCAGTCTTTGTATGTTACCGTCATCTTTTGTATAATCTTCTTAATATTCTTATTAGCCGCTTCTACAGCGCCGTTCATCTTTGGCCGGTACGGAGAAGAGTTATGGTGTTTTATTTTGAACTGCGTGCAGAGTTCAGTAATCATCTTGTTGTTCAAATTAGTGCCATTGTCAGTGATAATTCTCTCAGGGACGCCGTATCGGCAGATGAGGCTGTTCTTGATGAATCGTGCCACCACATTCTTAGTAACAGAAGCAAATGAGGCTGCCTCCACCCACTTTGTGAAGTAATCAATAGCAACAAGGATGAAACGATGTCCATTAGAGGCGGTAGGTTTAATCTCGCCAATCATATCAATGCCCCACATTGCAAAGGGCCACGGCGCGGTCAACACGTTTAATGGAGCAGGAGGCACATGTACTTTATCCGCATAGATCTGGCACTTATGACAAGTTCTGGAGTGATGGTGGCAATCAGTTTCCATGGTAGACCAATAATACCCTGACCTCAGAATCTTCTTGGCCATTGTATGTCCACTAGAATGAGTCCCAAAGATACCGTCGTGCATGTCTTCCATAATCTTCTCTGATTCCTTTCTATCCACACAGCGAAGCAAAGTCGAATCATGGTTACGTTTGTACAATATTCCATTACTCAAAAAGAATTTAGCGGAGAACTTCCTCAGAAATTTCCTGTCATTGATGGATGTCCCTTCAGGGTATTCCTGAGCTTCTAAATATCTTTTTATCTCATGGAACCAAGGCTTCTCTTCTACTTCATCAGCGTTAAGTTCATAACAATATGCTGGTTCGTCTAGTCGTTCAATGGTAATCCGGGGAGCTTCATTGTCCCATCTGACTCTGAACATAGATGACATGGTAGCCAATGCGTCTGCCAACTGGTTCTCCTCTCGGGGAATATGTTCGAATGTGATCTCTTCAAAGTATGGGATTAATGTCAACACCTGCTCTCGATAGGGGATGAGGTTCGGATGTTTAGTGTCCCATTCTCCTTTGACCTGACTGATTACTAAGGCTGAGTCTCCATACACCCTCAAAAACTTGATTCTCAGGTCTATAGCAGCTCTGAGTCCCAAAATACATGCTTCATACTCAGCCATATTGTTGGTACACTCAAAACATAGTCTAGCGGTGAAAGGCGTATGGCCACCCTTGGGGGAAATGATCACGACGCCAATACCATTGCCCAATGCGTTAGACGATCCATCAAAAACCATAGTCCATCGGGATCCCACTTCGGGTCCTTCATTCGGTCCAGGTTCTTCATAATCAGTAACAAGCATGACATCCTCATCTGGGAACTCAAAATTCATAGACTGATAATCATTCACGGCCTGATGAGCCAAATGATCAGCTAGCACGCTTCCTTTGATTGCTTTTTGGGTGGTATACTGGATATCATACTCTGTTAAAATCATCTGCCATCTTGCTATTCTTCCGGAGAGGGCGGGTTTCTCAAATATGTATTTGATAGGATCCATCTTAGAAATCAACAAAGTGGTGTGATTCAACATATACTGTCTTAGTCGGCGAGCAACCCAGGCCAAAGCACAGCAAGTTTTCTCGAGCAGTGAGTATCTTGTTTCACAGTCGGTAAACTTTTTGCTAAGGTAGTATATGGCATACTCTTTTCGACCGGACTCGTCATGTTGTCCCAACACGCACCCCATTGAGTTTTCTAAAACGGTTAAATACATGATTAGAGGTCTTCCCTCAACTGGTGGCACCAGAATTGGAGGTTCTTGGAGGTACTTCTTGATTTTGTCGAAAGCTTCTTGACATTCATCATTCCATATCATCTCTTGATTTTTTCTCAGTAACTTGAAGATGGGTTTGCAAGTAGCGGTCAAATGGGAAATAAATCGGGCAATGTAATTCAAACGTCCCAAGAAACCTCTGACTTCTTTATCCGTACGGGGAACTGGCATCTCTTGAATAGCTCTCACCTTGGCTGGGTCGACCTCAATACCTTTACCACTGACAATAAAGCCCAAGAGTTTACCAGATCTTACTCCAAAGGTGCATTTGTTCGGGTTCAATCTCAACTTGTATTTCTTCAGCCTCTCAAACAGTTTGTATAAATGATCGAGATGTTCTTCTTCAGTATGAGACCTGGCTATCATATCGTCCACATATACTTCTATTTCATGATGGATCATGTCATGGAACAAAACCACCATAGCACGCTGGTACGTTGCTCCTGCGTTCTTTAAACCAAACGGCATTACTTTATAACAGAAGGTGCCCCATTGCGTCACAAACGTAGTCTTCTCCATGTCCTCAGGTGCCATTTTGATCTGGTTATAACCCGAGAATCCATCCATGAAGGAGAATACCTTGTGTTGAGCGGTGTTGTCTACCAGAACATCAATGTGTGGCAGTGGGAAATCATCCTTGGGACTCGCTCTATTCAAATCTCTGTAATCCACACACATTCGCACCTTACCATCCTTCTTTGGCACTGGTACCACATTAGCAACCCATTGAGGATAAGAAGTAACCGCCAGAAAACCAGCATCGAATTGTTTCATGACTTCGGCCTTGATTTTCTCGGACATTTCAGGACGCATGCGACGAACCTTTTGCTTAACAGGACGACAATCTTCCTTCGTCGGCAAACGATGCACTACTATATCGGTATCCAGCCCTGGCATGTCTTCGTAAGACCAAGCAAAAATCTCCACATAGTCATGTAGCATTTGAATCAATCTTCTTTTGACACTGATTTCCAAGCCTGCTCCTATTTTGACTTCTCTCTTGTCCACCTCGGTACCCAGATTTACAGTCTCAACTGACTCCTCATGCGGCTGTATAGTCCTTTCTTCTTGTAGTAACATTCTGGCAAGTTCTTCAGGTACTTCACAATCTTCCTCACTTCCATCTTCGGCTCGGTAGATCGGATTTTCAAAGTCATAATGAACAGTAGTAGAACTATTATCAACAGGATCCAGAGTGGATAGGGATCTGCAATTCGTTACGTGCGTGTGTGTAAGAAAACATAGCTCGTTTGAAAGATAATAGGAAAGACAAAGAGCGCAATATTTGAATGCAAAACGTCCATTGATTTATTGAATATAATATGCTTATGAAAATGACAAAACCCTTAACAAATTAGCTATTGTGCCTCGGGCATAGACACAATGCTTTAAGAAGTTTGATTGTAAAAGAAAATTAAAATTTGCAATTCTAGAATAAACAATAACAATTACTCCTGACTAAAGGAAATCGGGATAATGTCTTCAGTCTTCCAATTGTTGAGTCCGTCACCAATTGTTGGGAAAATCCAGCTATCCAAGTCGCAATCACTATCAGCATCTTCCATAGCATTAATCTGATTTTTGACTATCTTTCCAGAGTTAAACCCCAGGCCAGCTTTATCAGACTTGTACGGTACATTGATCAGTTGACCCCAACCAGCACGATCACCATTTTCAATCGCGGCTTGAGCATCTTTCAGAGAGATCATGACAGGGGGAGCACGAACAACCTTGGGCACAAGGGGAGTTGGCTTAAGGACAGGACTGGGTGGAGGAACCACTTCAAATGACTGAGAAGGAGTCTCAAAGAATTCACCATCCATCTCGACGTATTTGAAGGCTTGCACACTACTGACAATATACTCTTCTTCTCCACATACAGTGACAACCATGCCTGCTATTGGATACTTCAGCTTTTGATGAAGCGACGAAGCTACCGCACCTGCCCCATGGATCCAAGGGCGCCCCAACAAGCAGGAGTAGGCGGGACGAATGTCCATCACGTGAAAGGTAGTGTTGAAGACTTGAGGTCCTATCTTGATAGGGAGAACCACTTCACCATAGACAACACTCTTCGCACCATCGTAAGCACGCACCACAACATCACTAGGTTTCAGTTCAATGCCTTTGTAGTCAAATTTATCGAGTACAGCTTTCGGGAGCACATTCAAGGAAGAGCCGTTGTCGATCAACACGTGAGCCAGGGTGATCCCCTCACACTCGATGGAGATATGCAGAGCTTTATTGTGATTCTTTCCTGCTGGCGTCAGGTCAGCATCGGAAAAGCCTAGGCCATTGTCAACAGTCAAATTAGCAACATAATGTTCGAATTGATCGACGGATGTTTCTTGAGGCACATGAGCGGTCTTCAAGAATTTCATCAATGCATTGGCATGGGATTCAGAGGATAATAACAAGGACAACATTGAGATTTTAGACGGAGTATGCCCCAATTGTTCCACTACATCAAAATCGCTCTTACGGATGATTTTCAGCATCTCTTCCATTTCCTGTTTGGCAACATCTTCAGAAGTAACTTCGACCGATGTCTCTGACTGAGGAGGATTGACTGGTCTTTTTCCTCGAATTTCGGGAGCGGGAGGTGAGATTTCTGGGGAGTAGATCCTTCCACTTCGAGTAACTTTACTAGTCCCCACAATATCATTAGGATTAGCAGAACTACCAACTTGCTTTATGCCATGGATGTAAACGTCGCCTCCATAGTTCCACGGAATAGCTTTGCTGGAGGAATATGGCACGGGGCCAGGTGCGGTAATAATCAGGGGAGCCACTTTGGGCTCAGCGGTAATCTTCACAGGCACTCTAGTAGCGGTAATCTTCACTGGAGCTTTGGACCTAGCAATCACAGATACCTCTTCAATAGAGTTGTCCACCTTAGGAACCCTTTCAAATAGAATTGTACGATCATCCATCAGCCGTTGAATGCCGTTCTTCAACTTCAAACAATCATTGGGTCGGAGTACACAGAGATCGCAATCTTCAGCACAACCTGGAAATAAACCAGCTTGCAATAAATTCTTCTTAACGATCAGGAGAGGAGATGCTAAATCAGCAACGTCAGTAACGTGAGAATTGTCGTCCACAACATTAACATTCTGGTCATGATTAGGCATAGGTGCTGTGATGACATTGGGGGTCGCCGGAGGATCAAATTCAATTTCTCCAGCGTCGATCATATCCTGAATCTTGTTCTTCAACAACCAGCAATCATTCGTATCATGCCCGGGGCTATCGGAGTGATAGGCACACCTGGCGTTGGGATTATAACGAGGAGAAGTAGTGTTGGGATTTGCAGGAGGGCCTCTGAGGGTAATCAAATTGGCCTTTAACATACTCTGCAGTGCTTGGGTTAAAGTCATATTGATCTTGGTAAACTGTCTTCTCGACCTGTCTTGTCTGTGTTGGAAGTTCTGAGATGGCGGTGCGGCAATTGTAACTGCCCCAACAGTATGGTCACGATTCTTCTTGTTATGCTTCCTCTCACTGTACACAGCATTTGATTCATTCTTTCCCTGATAGGACTTTTTGGTGCTTGCAGAAGTAGCTGCCTGTATCTTTCCACTTCGAATGCCGCTTTCAACCCGTTCACCTGTCAAGATAAGTTCAGTGAAACCTGACGAGGAACTTCCCAGTAGATGGCTGTAGAATGGGCCAGTCAGTGTACCCATGAACATGTCCACTAACTCTCGATCAGTCATAGGGGGTTTGACTCTGCCAGCCAAATCTCTCCACTTTTGAGCATATTCTTTGAAACTTTCTTTAGAGCCCATAGTCATATTTTGTAGCTGTAGCCGAGTAGGCGCTAACTCAGAATTATACTGGTAGTGCTTGTAGAAAGCTGTTGCTAAATCAGTCCATGTGCGGATGTTAGAGCTCTCAAGCTGATAATACCACTCTAACTGTGTGCCAGACAGACTCTCTTGGAAGAAATGGATCCACAGTTTCTTATCAGTAGTGTGCGGCTGAATCTTTCTCACATAAGCCCTTAGATGCATCTGAGGACAAGAGGCACCATCATACTTAGTGAAAATGGGAACCTTGAATTTGCGGGGAATGACCACATCAGAGACCAGACCCAAGTTTTCGAAATCCAGACCGGGCACTTTCTGCCCCTCCATAGCTAGCATACGTTCTTCCAGCAACTTGTACTTATCATCCTTCGGAGAGTACTGTTCATGTTCATAATCTTCATCGTCGTCCTCAGAATTGACGAGATTAGGATTCTCATCTTCCGAATCATTCTCGGTCTCTTCTTCTGAATCCTTCGGAATTCTAATCTTGACTCCTGTAACCTGTCCCTTAAGTCTTCTCCCCGGGTTGATGTAACCCACAGGTTTCTGGTCCTTCTTCTTCTCCATCAAAAGAGCTTTCAGTTCTTCCTGCCCCTTAGATAAGCTCAACATCATTTCCTGGAATTGAGCATTCTGGGCCTGGAGATCTTTGACAGTTTGTTCGAGAGCCATTGTTCAATCTGTTTGAATCTGCTGGAATCTGTTTGATAGGAAAATCGTGAGAACACTGATCCTTTAGAATACCTGTTATGCGATGCAATGCAATGTATGAAATGTTTTCAAGGACTTTCGGGATTTAACTTTGCATAAACTAACAAAAAGAGCTTTTTTTTTCTTTTCTCTTTTGTTTTTGCTTTTGTTTTTGTTTTTTTTTAGCAGAGTTAAATCCCTAAATCCTTGAAATGGTTAGTACAATGCCATGATGTTATGATGTTATGATGTTATGTTGTTAGATAAATAACAAGCACAAGCAAGTCACACAACAATCATTCCTAGGTTTTAAGGCTTGCGTGAGTTCCATAGGTAAATACCCTCCCCACTGAAGTTTGGTTGGTTCAACCTGTCTTAGAATAGTAACCGGGTTCTAGAAGGATCTCAAATCATTGACCTTTCCTTAAGTCCACTTCAGTGCAACACCAAGTGGTTGACCGAAGCTTCCCTAAAGTCCAATCTCAAAGAGTGTAGTATCGAGTCTCAACCAACTCCAGTCGGAACCGAAGCCAGTTATCTCACTACTTTCTAATGGCCAGGATGAGTCAATTAGGGTTCTAAAGGTCTGGTTAATGCTTTTATGACACCACGCGAATGCCAAATATTTCCTCAACTAACATGAGGAACATCAGGACATCCAAAGTGCCACATTAACCGTAGCCATCATTTTGACCATTCCAGTATACGCCGGACAGTCGCGATGATCTCTTGCTACTTACCTAAGGTACACTAGATCCGGGTGTAGGATCTTTCACTCAAGCATAACATACCCAAGCAATCCCTTAAAAATAAATCAGACAAATTGAATAAGTGATCTTGTTTTTAAGGTAACCTCTCTTTTTAAATATTTAGGCTCCCCAGCAGAGTCGCCAGTTCTGTCATACGGTGAACTGGACTTTTTGTGTTTTTTATCGCAATGTCGCGGTTAGCAAGAGTCGCCACCGACTTTTCTTTTATCCAATAAGGAAAGGTGGAAAAGAACAGGAAAGACCTTAATTTAGATTTTGGGTTCGGGAGGTACATTATACAAAGGGAAGGTGTTAGCACCCTTTGTATCCATGGTTATCCATGGGCTCTTAATTGCTCGATCACTTATATTATTTTTTTAAAAAAAGTGTTTGTGAATTGTTTAGAAAAATTGTTTTGAAAAGAGAATTTAACTTTGTAATGATTCTTGTATGAATATATACAAAGTAGTTATCTCGTTTAGTTTTGGAAATTGTTTAGAAAAATATAACTCGGTAATGATTCTAGTATGAATATATACCAAGTGGTGATTTTCTAAAGATATTTTGAAAGGTGTGAGGTGTGAAAATTGTTTTTAGATTGTGAGCCAACAATTAAGAGTTATACCGACCCAAGGTCTTTATGAGCATTTCCTATCCTTATGAGGGTAAAACTGTCCTTATTATTGAGAAATAAGTAGTTTTATCCTTTGGATGTTTAAGGGTCATCGTAGGGTCATCGATAGGTCATTGAAGGCAACAGTTACGAGGATATCTTAGCATTCGAAGGGACTATCATCTTTTAACCGTAGGCAACATCGGAGGGTCATCGAGGGACAAAGTTGTATATTCGAAGGCAACATCCGAGGGACTATAATTTATTTTATGATGATTTAACCGAAGGGTCTTTGCTAAGGGTATCCCCACGTTCGCGGGACATGACCGTAATATCGTAATCGTAAGGCAATAAAGAGAGGTCCAAGATCACTTATTCAAAGGCAAAGTTTTACAATTAATTATATAATTAGGATGAAACTCCACATTAAAATTATTAAAAATAATATATTAAAAAATTAATACATTAGAAATTAATACATTAAAAATTAATTTAGGGTGAAACTCCACAAGGGTATCCCACAAATAAAGTGGAATACCTAGCCAATAACCTTTTCCTGGGATATGTGAACCTTTACGAAACTCAAAAAAAAGAAACATGTCAGAACACCAAATCAGGGTGCAATCGAAGATTACACCGGAGAAATATCACAACAATAAATAGGATAGGATGAATAATGCATGGCTATGATAAAACATAAAAAAAAAAAAATAGAAAAGTCAGCTACTGTCTCGTTCGCCTCTGCCTCGCCTAGCGAAGGCCAGGCGAATACTCGCCCCAGGCTCGCCTAGCGAGGTGCTAGCGAGCGGCCACGGATTTTGAATTTGAAAACAGCCCCACGTTAGGAACTTTGAATTTTATGGCATTTTATCACAGGAATAACATGATCAAACATTCAGGGTATTCAGGCATATTTAAATTCCCATACGAAAGCAAATTATATATCAACATTTAATCATGATGCATTATATATGTAGATATGGCCAATTGAAAGTATAAACAATAGAGATACGCAAACCTGTTTGCCAATTCAAGGTTGAAGGGATTGACCACTTGTAGTATCGGAATAAGTTAGGCAGCGGGAATTGGACGGCGATGGCTTCGGTGCAGATGGGCTGCCTTCAGGGTTTCTTTACTCTGAATTCTCCGGGTAGGCAGGGTTCCTATGCCAAAACTTCTATTCGTTCTTCTCTGTTCTCCTCCTCTTTTTTTTTCCAGTGAATCTCCCAGTGTAACTCCAAGTGTCACTCCCCTACTGAAACTTCAGTATTTATAGACTAATTTCGTGGGTAATGGGCTTGGAATGAGGGAGACCCAAGTCCAAAATAATTTGTTATATTTTATTTATTTATTTATTTTAATTATTTAATTAATTAATTAATTAATTAAAAAAAATTTCTCTTTTTTTTTTTTTTTTTTTTTTTTTTAGGCTCAGAATGAAGCCCGAAATTTTTGTTGTCTGTCAGCTTCGCTAGGCGAGCGCGTAGCGAACAGGCCAGTTTGGGCCATTTTCTGGATTGGGCCATCCGTGAGCTGGGCATTTGTTTCTTCAAGATCAGTGTTATATATGAGTCGGAATGCCTTGCAAAATGTCTTGAAATATTAATGGGCAAATTTTGGGGTATGACACATCCCCATGGCCTTTCTCTATGTGGAAAATCGACATGATTGATATGATTGAACCCAAAGCTTCGAACAAACATCGTTTCATTCTAGTAGTTATTGACTACTTCACTAAATGGGTTGAAGTGACATCTTTCGCTAATGTGATCAAGCAGGTCATGGTCAAATTTATCAAGAATCAACTTATTTGCCGATATGGTGTTTCGAGTAAGATCATCAACGATAATGGGTCGAACTTGAATAATAAGATGATGAAAGAGCTTTGTGACGACATCAAGATTGAACATCATAACTCTTCTCCTTATAAACCTAAGATGAATGAGTTTGTTGAAGCTGCAAATAAGAATATTAAGAAGATTATCCAAAAGATGGTTGTGACATATAAGGATTGACATGAGATGCTCCCTTTTGCTTTGCATGGGTACCGTACATCCGTCCGCACTTTGAAAGGGTCAACCCATTTCTCTCTTGTGTATGGAATGGGAGAAGTGCTCCATGTAGAGGTTGAGATACCACCAATGTGAGTCTTGATGGAAGCCAAATTGTTTGAGGTTGAATGGTGTTAAAACATATATGATCAGTTGAATTTGATTGAAGAGAAAAAAATGAAGACTTTGTGTTATGACCAATTATATCAAAAGAGAATGAAGAAAGCATTTGACAAAAATGTTTGACCTCGTGTATTCAGATAAGGTGACCTCGTGTATTCATATAAGGTGACCTCGTGCTCAAGAAGATCTTATCTTTCAACACTGATTCTATGGGCAAGTGGGCTCCTAATTACGAAGGCTCGTATGTTATTAAGAAAGCTTTCTCTGGTGGTGCATTGATTCTTACAACTATGGATGGTGAGGAGCTCACTCGTCCTATGAATATTGATGCAATCAAGAAATAATTCTCCTAAAAATAAAAGAACAACTCGCTAAATTGAAAACCAGAAAGGGAGACTTAGGCAAAAATGAGTGTCTCATTGGATTGAAAATCCAAAAGGGAGGTCCAGAAAAAAGTTAGAGACATAAACATAAAATGATTATCCTGGTAGATTGAACCCGAAAGGGCAATCTATACAAAAGTTAGGGATTATGGCAAGTAACTGCATCATGCAAGACTTAATCGGTTGAAGCAACAATGTATATCAAAGGTTATCATTCACTCATCCTCGACAGAAGTTCAGAACATAGCGAATTTCAAAGTTGTTAGGGAGAATAGTGGTCATTGGAGTTCAATGTAGTCTTTTCCATGTATTTACCAATTTTCAACTTTGTAATGATCCATGGAGTCACGCCATTTGCGGACTACCATTCTATCAATAAAATTTGAGCCTTTTGCCCATTCATTACTATTCTTATCTTGTTTCAGTTTATGAAATTTCATTTATTTTTGGTATTAATTTAAAAAAACAGATATATAAACAATCATGTTTTGAACTTTACAAAAAAATAAAATTCATCGACTTGTGAATATAAGAGAGGAATGTTAACAACAATCTAAAGGATGGTAAGATCTTGAAGAGCGGAGCTCAATGACCCCCATACATGATTTCCCTTTGTTGCATGTATCTAAGAACATCAGTTTTCCCAGCACAAGATTGCCGGAATGACAGAATCCATATTGAGGTCGCCAGCAGATCTTCGACCCAAAGTTTGGTCGGATGTCCTTTATCCCCGTCAAACCCCCCTAAAACGGAGTTCATGATTCTAAAAGATTAAGTTTTTGGTTTCCAAGCAATATCTTTTTTTCTTTGTAGAAGGGTTTTCTTAGCCTTGTATCATGATTTAGCCCATCTGTTGCGCTTATATTGTGAGTTTCTCTTTAGTAGAGTATCTAGCAAGATCCCCGGTAGCATCTCCATGTCGTTGAGATTAACCGAGTATCTGGTTGTGTCGCGGTGAAAAATCGGAGACCAAGCTATTGATTAGACGTGACTCATGAATCAAAATATCACCATCGAAATTTAATTTATCCAAAGAAAGGGGAAAAGATTCAAAAATAACCCAATATGTATATGCAAAGCTAGAAGATTAAATTTGAGTTAAGCAAAAGGGGGGGGAGATTCTAAGGTACGGGGGTGTGTTATGAAAAGGGAATGTATTAACATTATCTCTTTGAGCTCCACCTTATATCTCCTTGTGAACCACACGTTGTTTGTGCTGTAAAATCAAACACTTAATTCTCTTTGTTTTCGGTTATTCATATACGGTGATATCATGCCTTAGGCCTCCCACTTGTTGGTTCATACCAGTTTTCCTCTTGGGTTCATTTTTCATCCCTTGTTAGAGTTCAAACAACGTAATCCTTTAGTTCAGACCATACTTGTTATCGCAATTCTTTTCACCTCCCATCATTAGTTCTATGAACTACGGAGCTCTGAATTCCTTATTTCACTATAAGGATACGTAGGCATGAGGGCCCTAATCCTCACCGAACACTTTATCTATTCTTTTCTTTCCCTTTATTCTTTTGTGAGTAAACCTTATCACACTCATTCGAGCAAGAACAATCAAAATATTTCCCATGGAGTATCATGGATGTTAGGGGTGCTAATACATTCCCCTTGCATAACCGACTTCTCTACCCATATATCTCTTCCCACGAGTTTTATTGATGTTTTCCCTTTCCTTCGAGATTAAATAAAGTTCGATAGTGACTCTGTTGTATACTCGAGCGTGCGATGCGTTCGGGTATATTTCCGCTAACTTCAATTATGGAAGTTAATTTTATGCTTAAATTTGACTAAAAACACGTTTTTTGGAGTTTTGATTTTCGAGGTTTGGAGGTTGAAGACGACTCTGAGTTGTTGTCTTCCATTTTAATTGTTATTTTATTATTTTATTTGTTCAACGCATTTCTTAATCATAGGCGGGTGCTTGGCCTAGTGGGAGACATGTTTGTCCCTTATGACCCTAAGGTCAACGGTTCAATCCCTAGTGCATGCACTTCTAGTCCTTTTTATTATTTTCTTTAATTTTATATATTTTTTCTTCATATTTATTTCCATTTTAATTTTAATTTTTACCCCACTTATTTTTATTATTCTGAAAATATTTCCAACATGGACCCTTGATATCTTTGCCTCTACTATTTATTTATGTCTTGTTTCATGTCATTTGAATAGTTTTTTGTCGACTTTTGAGGTCTTAAATCTAGTGGCTAATGAAGTCTATGTTTATCATGATATTGGATTGTTTAAGGTTGCTTGAACCTTCCGTGTTTCAAACCTACTAATGGTTGGTCAAATTTTCATTCATGGTACTTTGAAGCATGGATAAGTTTCCCCTACATCGACCAATTTGGGTCATTTGACATGTAGATGAAGCACACATGTCAGAAGAAGACACTGAAATGTTTCAATGATAGAAATACATTTAATGCGCTTGTTCCCCATTGCTTCCTTAATTGATTCCAAAAGTTTAAGGTCTAGTTCCCATCAGACAACACCACGGAAGCTGGCCAAAATCACCAAAGCTTCCTTGACTCACTCAATGGCCGATAAAGCCTCTGGGGCAACTGTCCTGGACCGACCAAAGGTCCAAATGAACAAGGCCCAATTCATCTTAAATCCATTCCACTTGACCAAAGGTATATAAGTCAATTGACACATAAAGTAAGGTACATTCTCTCTAATCTCCATTTTTTACTATACCCTTTTTGAATCTTAAACTGGTTTTGATGTTGGAGTGATAACCATGCAGGCCCATCCTACACCACCGTACTAGAGATCGAAGTTGCCAATTCAAGATCCCTAATTCATCAACTACGCTCCCACTCTAGTTCTAGAATGGAACATCAAAATTTCAAAAAAATATTTAATTTTGAAGTTATTTCAAATAGTTTTTCATAAAAATTGTATTTGAAATATAATTTTTTTATAAAAAATTATAATTTTGACTATGTTTTAATTTTCAATAATATAAATTTATGTTATAAAACGTTAAGTTAATCTTTCAATTTATAAAAAATAAATAAATAAACATTTTAATATTTTAAAAAGTGTTTTCATAAAATTATTTAAAAATAAATAAATTATTTTTAAAGATAAAACAAATTGACCTTATTATCAATTTCAACAAATAAACTCATACTCAAATTAGACCCTTTTAAGATTTTAAGGTGACCAAGTTTTAAATTTCAAATTAAAACTTATATTAAAAGAAACATATGGAAAAAAAAGAAACATATGAAAAAGAAACGAGTGAAAATAAATTAAAATGTGAAAAATATATCAAGTAAGTCAGGGCAATTGCAATTTGAAATTGAAGTATATTAATATATACAATGAGGTATATATATTTCATTCTATTATATACACCTCTAAGATTAATAATTTTTGAGAACGAATATGAACATGCCAAAATCTATTTATAGTTTTGTCCTGCCTCTAACTTTTTTTCTTTTTGCCTCGTGAAGATTATAAATTAAAAGTTGTGATTTTTTTTTTAAATAACCATTTTTTTAAAAAATAATTTAAAAAAATTACCAAAATAACCAAGTTTGGTAGAGGATGCGTCAGATGAATTGACGCATTCCCAATGCTTAAAGAGGAGGCGTCGATAGCATTGACGCATGCATTGGACTCCTCATGAGGAGACGCCAATGCTAGTGATGCCTACATTGGGCCTCATGAGGAGGCGCCAATGCTCCTGGCGCCTAGGTGCATTTGGTTGTGTCATCTGGCGCATGCATGTCATGATCATGTGGGCGCCAACCCCTCAGGCGCCCACATGTTGTGTACAATTAATGTTCCGTCTCTATAAATATCACTCCTTGGATACAATATTTTTCACTCAAACTCATCTCCTAATATCATAATTTGTCTAGTTCAACCATCATCAATTTCAATTCTCTCTGTTTCAACAATGTTTGCATACATTCAGAAACGAAATGTTGATGTAATATTTTCTGCTGTTGTGGCTCCAATACAGGTTCGACTTTGGAACACAGATACGTTTGAACGTCTTAATCGGACGTTGTACAGTTGGTTAGAGGGGGAAATTTGAGAGGGTGAACGGATTAGAAGAATACAATGGCTTGTGTCCATGTTCAACTAACACGGAGAAGTGCGCGAATGAGTGGATATTAAGACCAACCAAGACGCTCGTAGGATGATGCATTACATGTTCAAAATTGTTTTGATGGTTGTAATTGTATACTTCTTGTATTGTATTTGTTATAATTATCTGTGTTCCTGTTTATGTCATGGTACTTTCGTCACAGACGTCTAATATGAAATAAATTTAGTTTTTCATATATTGCAATAGAGGTACATGTAAATTTACCTGGTTGTGCTCGTTCCAACACTAGGACAGTTATTACGATTGTGACCTGGTTGACGGCATGAACTACATAGTCTAACCATTTTGTTTGCCATATCCATTTCGGTTCGAATCTGGGTGCTGTTAGGGCGACCCTTTTTCTTCATTCGCATAACTTCGTTGTGCCAAACGATGTCCCCTTGATATTCTGGCCAATAATCCTCTTTTGCCACTATCGAAAAACTAATTTTATAAACATTTGAAAGTCTGGCGACTTTGTAAACTTCAGATAGCAAGTAGGATGAATCCCTTCGAACCTTTGTGCCACTGCCATTAGTAACGTTCCTTTTTAGTTTTCGTACAACCATGTACCATCAATTTGTATAATTGGTTTACAGAAAGAAAAACCTATGATACATGGTTGATACGCCCATAATAGACAGTGAAATATTCTATTTCCAACAGCACACGTGCCATCTGATGTATAGGCGGGAAATGTTTCCATCTTGACAATTATCCCGGGAGCATATTGTTTTAGAGCCAACAGGTGTTTTGGAAGTTGTTTGTAAGACTCCTCCCAATTGCCAAACACTTTTTCAACAACTTTTGTCCTAGCTATCCATGTCTTCCTATATGATGGAGTGTACTCGTACTCTTCCCTAATATGCGAGATTATTATACTCACCTTTAAGGACGGATTGTCGCCAATGACAAACAATATTTCATCGCATATTAGCTGAGAGCTTAATTTACGATGATCCTGCATTAGGTTTATCAGCATGCATGTGTGATCTGGACCCATTGATCCAATCTCCCAATACTCGCTACTCTTCCGGTACGAAGCTGACAACCTAAAAAGGCAGTGCTCATTCGGATAATAAACTTTATACCTCGATGCGTCAGTTCTGTCAACTCTGAAATCAACTGATAGTTGCATGTGGAATTTCTTAATGGCTTTTACACATTCCTCTTTTGTGCGAAATGTGTCTCCTAGTTTCAAAGATCCTTTCATTTGCACGTAAAGATTGTACCATACATCTGTAGAAGGTTCATCTGAACCTAAATTTAACCTTGTCACATGTTGGGGTGGGTAGTATACATGACTTGCTGGTATTGACTCCTCTTCCTCTTCAGCGTTCACCATCGAATCAACCATGATCTCAGCTTCTTCTTCTTCGTCGTCTGGAACATTCACCTCAACTTGTTCGTCATCAGTCTCACAAAACACTTGTGACTGGTCAATGTACTGAGATACTTGTTGTTGATGTGGTAATATATACAACTCTATATCGTTGTAACCGGATTGTTCGTGACTGACAAACATATGCTGAACATCATCATCATCTCGAATCTTCTTCTGATAAAATTTTACTTGGTTTTCTGCAAACCAAACCAGATTTTTATAGATGATTTGGCCCATATTACTCCGCTGCAATTTCTTTTCTATTCTTTGTTTCAGATGTGAAAATTTTGATCGTCAATTTATTGTAAATCGAGTTACCTTTGTGTTTCGAAAACAAAAAACCGAACAACTGATGATCAAATATTTCACCTTCGACATGGGCACTAATCATGTAATGTTGTGTGGAAGACATTTTGTTGAAATATTAAATATCTAGATAGCTTGAATGGAATTGAATGCATTGCTAAGTTGTTCATCTACACAACATAAATAACTTGGTCATTGCTAACTTGGTCGTTGCATTAATAACTTGGTCATTGTCTGTACAGACTTGACCATGCATGCAGTAGAAAGAATCAATCATGCAGAGAAAAGAGTGACAAGAACACACATCCGCCAGGGAATCAAAGAATCTCTGAACCCTGAGCCCTAAGATTCCCACCTAGGCGCCCATTCCCTAGGCGCCATAAAGTAACTGGGGCGCCAAAGGGTTGGACGCCTCTTCACAAAAAAATGGTCTTAGGCGCCACTAGGAAGGGCGCCCCTTCCCATTGCCCTACACTAAGGCGCCAAGAGGAAGGGTTCCTCTTCCTTGCATGTGAAGAATCACATGTAGGCCCAAGAGGAAGGGCGCATATTCCCTTGCATGTGGTTTCTTCACATGCGCCTAGAAGAGATTCCTCACATGCTTTCTCTCACATGCTTTCTAAAGTTTGTCATTCCCTTGTCTTCTCTTGCCATTCTATGCAACCAACCACATTCATTTTAGGTTGCAAACCTACTCACTCATTCATATATAAATAGACTCTGATATCAATAATATCAAATCATCTTCATCAATACTCAATTATATTCTTCTACCACACTTGTTTCCTCTACCGCACTCAAGCTTTGCAAAATTAAATCATGTCTTTGTTGACTATGGGCGATGAACACAGAGGCACACTCGAGAATATCTCGGCATTTGTATGTTATCTCTCTCTTTTTACTTTTTATGTTTTTAGTATTATACCTTTGTTATCTCTCTCTTTTTACTTTCTATGTTTTTCTTACTTCTTATAGATGTGTGTTTGTTGAGTATGTATTTCTTCTTCTAATTGTATTTTCTTACTTTTTTGTTATTAGGATCCGAAGCGGTTTAGATGTTGTGTACATGAATATGTATCCCACGATCCTTTAATAGAACCATATATTAGAGGATGTGGATTTGGAAATCTACTCAATATTGTTTCGTACTCGGTGGACTACAAATTCATTTTGGCTTTGTTGGAGAGGTGGAGACCCGGGACCCACACATTTCACTTTCCGATTGGTGAGTGTACCGTCACACTTGAGGACGTGTACATGTTATTGGGTCTCCGTATAGACGGAAAGACAGTGAATGGTCGAGTTAACCAAGACAACCATATCTACAATGAATTATTGGGTGCCCATTTGTTAGACGACGAAACTGAGGGTGACACATCCGGTCAAGCAAGGGGGCAAGGTATAAATTTAAAATACCTTAAACAATATTATGTCAGTATAGTATTGTCCGACGATTCAACCGAGTATGAGAAAATAATAAAAGCTTGGTGTTATATTATGATTTTATTTGGTAATTTTTTGTTTCCAGAAAGTACAGGTAATTCTGTAAATATAATGTATTTACCTTTATTACGAAACATTAATAAGGTAAACACTTATAGTTAGGGTTCAGTTGTGTTGGCCCATCTATATAGTGCAATGTGTAGAACTGCAAAAAAGAATACTTGTACTTTTTTTTCATATGCGTATTTGCTTCAAGCTTGGGGTTGGTCAATAATGTTGTCGCTCGCCCCGGTAAATGAGCGCCCATTCGTGTTCCCGTTTGCAACCAAGTAAGTATAACACTTTACCATTCACCATTTAGTTAATTATATTTTATATTATAATTAATAGCAAATAATATTTTTCACTTCTTTTTTATCTTAGGTGGTCAGTAAGGGGAATGAACTACAACAAGTGTCTGAAACATGCTATTGTAGTCTATCGAAATCTATTGGACCACATTGGACATGACGATGTGATAATCCTACCCAAATATATTTTAATTTAAAAATACTTCTCAAATTATTTTCCATCTAATCGTTTCGTATTGTTTTACAGTTTGTCTAGAGGCCATATCTGGGTCTGGATCATGATGTGAACCATGACGATGCTGCAGTTTGGACGACGAAGACACCGATTATCCTATTCACTACAATGGAAATGCACTAGAGTGACCGGGTCAAACTACAGTTCAGAATGCTACAATTGATTCCAGAATCTCCCACATGTTTGGGGAATTGACATAAAAAAAGGATTGATGCATAATGGGATTATTCTGACTGGAGAGACTTTGCAAAAGACATGTGTCGTCAATGGAGGAATCGACGACAATACATCTTGAACGAACCAGTCATCCATGGTGCAAGACCGACTCAACAATATATGACATGGTTTAGGTCGGTAACAACTCAATAATTTGTATCCGAGCCGCGATATTTGATGGATCCACGCCAACATGCTTGTCATCGTACGCCCCATAATAATTCACCACCCAACACCAATGTGAACCCACCCAAACCCAACAACCAACCACACAACATCAACCAACCACATACACACAACAACCAAACACCCCACATCGCAACCCGTTCATGCCAACCACCCAATAACCAACCATCCAACGTCGCAATCCATTCATACCACCCGCCCAAACACAAAACCAAGAATCAAACCCCGCAACTACAACCGTCCATAGCCCAGATGATTCATATGGGTCACTTCATCGTAGCCCCCCACCAATGAACACCCAACCATTGTTTAACTATAGTACGCCCCAGGAACCATTACTTCGTTTCCAAAACGACTCAATGGCCCAATTTGGGCAACTATACCGTCCCCAATTCACCCAACCCCAACGCCCTAACTACGATAACATAGGCACCGAACTCCATTACGGAAGCGACGTTGGTCAGAGTTCATCCGGATATTGGGAGCAAATGATGACACATCTGTCAAATACCGCTAGAACTTCCGTCGGACCTTCCAACCAACCATCGTTCGATCAAGTCAGCACTCAAAGACCACAAACACATCAAGAAAATCGTGGGAGACCTCGGAGATAAACTAACGCACCGGGATGTGAAACCGGGGGACGTTATAATCGGCCGGAGATTAGTTTATTGTCAGTCCAATGTAACCAATTATTACATCTTCAATGAATTAATTTTTTCATTACTATTTCTTAATTAATAAATAATAAAAATTAAATATTAATAAGTAAAAAAATTAAAAAAAATATGTAGAGGTGTATGCGTCAGATGAATTGACGCATACACCAACCAAATGCACCTAGACGCCACTAGCATTGGCGCCTCCTCATGAGGTCCAATGTAGGCGCCACTAGCATTGGCGCCTCCTCACGAGGAGCTCAATGCATGCGCCAATACTATTGGCGCCTCCTCTTTAAGCATTGGGGATGCGCTAATTCATCCGACGCATCCTCTACCAAACTTAGTTATTTTGGTAATTTTTTTGAGTAATTGATTATTTTAATTTTTTTTTTGAAAAAAATGATTATTTTGAAAAAAAATTCAAAAGTTCTCATATTTTCTTCAAAACTCTTTTTTAAAATTAATTTACAAACTAATTTTTTAAAATTAAAATGGGGCAATTACTTGGTTGCCACCATTATAACTTGCTTTAATCTTTTTATTTATATGTATATTTTTAAGTTCTTCAAACTAAATAAGAAAAACTGTCGTTTAAATAACGTCTTTAAATTTAAAATTTTATGATTCTTAAAACTTTATTTACTCCATATGAAAATGTTCTTTTTATCTCGAAAATACAAAGTTGGAATTTTTCAAATAAGTTTTTGGAAAACAAGCTTATGAAATGCCGAGAATTCTTCATTAGATGTAAGAACCCAAAGTATACGTACTTTAATTTCCAAAGTTGATTGTGAAAATGATATTTTATCTTCTGAGTTGTAAAAGTTAATATATATATATATATATAGAAATTGCAACACTTTCTAGAAGACACATCTCATTGCCTATTATAAAGTTTTTTCACTATTATTATTATTAATTAATAATTAACGTAAATAATCGATAATTTGTAGGCCCTAAGAGACGGTGGTTTTGATAATCCAATCGAAATAACGCTCCTGCAGCGCTTATTCCGCGCGGCATAAAACTTTTTAAACTTTTAATTTGACAATATTACCCTTATCATTTCCAAAAATTCCCACACATAAAACAACACTACACTCTCTCGTTTGAATCAAATTCAATTCATAGTATCTCTCTCTTTATGGTAACTTTTTAATTCTCTGATTTGAATAATCTGCAACTGAAATTTCTTTTTATCAGTTACGTTCTTTTTTCTTCTTAAATTAATTCTTACATTTTTTTAAAATTTTATGTTTCTTTAAAGATTAGGGTTTATATTCTCTTTATCTTCTTCTTCTTCTTCTTCTTCAAATGACCGTTTTAAAAGCTTGTGAGTCACGCTCGCTTTATCTTTCTCTCTCTACCTTCTAGAATCTAATTTTTTTTTTATTGTTAGGAAAATTGAGAAAGCGGAATTACAAGAGAAGAAATCGAATCCGAAAAGGTAAGAAATTGCAACACTCTCGCCTTGATTCTAGGTTTTTATTTGTAATTTAGGATAAGATTTGACTGTTTTTATTTTAATTTTAATTTTGTGGTTTATGTAGTTTTAATTTTGATTTTGATTTTTGAGTTAGTGAATGTTGCTGAGTTTTAATTTGGATGTTGGTTTTTTTTGATGAAATCTTTGATTTTGACCTAGAGAGGTACTTGTTGCTTCGACTGTTTTTATGATGTAGTGGTATTAGTATTAGTAGTAGCAGCTAGTGGAAGTAATCGAATCATGTTGATAAAGCTCTTTGATGCTAGGATAAAGTTTGGCATAACATGAGCTTTTCAATCATTGTGTTTGTTTGTTTAATTTTTATTTTGATTTTTGAGCTAGTGAATGTTGCTGAATGCTTTGTTTTTTATGTTTGATTTTTACAATGGATGAGTTTGTATAAATCCTATTTTGTCTTGTTGGGTTTTATGTTTTTTTCTTTCTGTTATAGTTTTGGTGATATCTGAGCTATTTTGAGTTTTGGTCCTTTGGTTCTTGGAAAGGTGGACATTTTGATGAGCTTGTGGCAGCGGTTAGAGAGAAAACTGAACACATGAAGAAGCTATTCTTTTTCAGATCGTCTGCATCTAGTGGTGGGAGCAATAACTCGGCTCCGCCAAAGTCGAAAAATGAGCAATTGTCCTGGGAGGTTTTTTCAGATAGCGGAGTGAATAATCAAGCTCATGGAAAAACTGAGGACAAGAAATTTAGAAAGCAAGTTGCTGATAATCAAAGTTCAAGCGATGGTCCAAATCTTAGAAGGAGCAGGTCGATGTCATCAGCTTCGTTCCAGTTCAAGGATCCAGCTAAATCTCCTTCAAGAAGCATTGCTGGTGATCCATATCATCAATTTGAGCATTCCTCACGGTGAGACCCGATAATATAACTTGAAGAATGATATTGATTGAACTGTGATGTTTATAACATTGTATTTTATGAGTTACGTTTTGCTTATATTTATTTCGATTGCACTTTCTGTGTATATGCATCAGTCGCCAGAATCAAAATTCTGAAAAGCGGGACAAGCCAACACAATCTGTCCAAAATTCCCAGGGATGTGAGCAGCATGCTAGTAGTTCTTCAATATCCCATCACGAGTCATCTGGGAACTCTACTTGTTCCAGCAACATTTCAAGTATGGTTGTGGATCGTTACATAGATGGGGAGCAGCAGCTAGAGGAAAATAGACCCAGGAACAGTTCACAGAGAAAAAGCAGTAGACATGGAAATAATTGCACGAAGCTGCCTCCAAAAGTTCAACATACAACACCTAATTCACCAACTAATGGAGTCAAAGACAAACCAAGAGCTCATTCGTTTAGAGAAGATAGAGTTACCCGTCTTCGTTCCTCATCCCATGATTGGGCAGAAAATGGCTATGGACATGAATCTCCAAGAACTCTTGCAAAAAATGTCATTGAGAGACTTTCTCAAACTTGTGATATTTCTAAAAGGAGTTCAAATAATATTTCTGTTGATAATCCAATCACAATCGAAGATATCTATGCCAGATCAGTGAATGGACGCTATGAATCTGATTTTCATGACGCTCCACCGAAAATCTATTCATTGGAAGAACCATATAAAATGTCCAATGGATATCATGGCATGAATGGTAATTTTAAGGGTTTAAGCTATGATGAACCTGAAGAAGATCTTGATGCAGAGCTAATGAGAAGATCAAAGGAAGCTGAGGAGAGAGTTATTCTTCTTTCAAAGAAATTGGAGCATGAAAACCTTTTCCCCGACTATGGTTATGACGCGACAACACTGATTCAGACAATCAGGAACCTGGTAGAGGAGAAAATAAGCTTGGCTCTAGAAGTTTCAACCCATCTAAGGTCGCAAATTGCTGACAGAGCATCTGCCAAGGAAGAACTTAAATCTGTAAAGACAGAACTGGAGCTTAGGATTCAAAGGCTAGAAAAAGAAAAGAATGAGATGCAGTCAGCATTGGAGAAGGAATTGGATAGGAGGTCAAATGACTGGTCATTTAAACTTGAGAAGTACCAATTAGAAGAGCAAAGGCTTCGAGAACGAGTTAGAGAGCTTGCAGAACAGAATGTATCACTTCAAAGGGAAGTTTCCTCTGTTAGTGAGAGGGAAACGGAAAGGCAAAGTAAAATGGCACATACTGACCAACAAGTCAAGATGTTGACTGGTATGGCAGAGAAAATGAAAGGGGAGATTCTGGGTTTGCAGCAGAACCTCTTTGAACTACAAGACAGATGCAACATAGCTGAGGAAAACAGGGACTCCCTTCGAAGAAATTTTGAAGAGAAGGAGAAGGAGTGCAAAGAATTGCATAAGTGTGTAACAAGATTACAAAGAACTTGCAGTGAACAAGAGAAATCAATAATAGGATTACGAGATGGGTTTAGTGAGGACTTTCATAAGAACCAATCTGTGGAGAGCATTGATAAGCACATAAAGAAAATGCAAATGGAGTTAATGAGGTTAACAGGAATAGAATTGGCTTTGAGAAAAGAATTGGAATCTCACAAATTTGAGGAAGATTCTCTAAGGCAAGAAAATATAACTCTATTAAACCGGTTGAAAGGTGATGGGAAAGAATGCATTGCTGCTACTTATAGATTAGACAAAGAACTATGCGCCCGTATTTGCTGCCTTCAGAATCAAGGTCTTGAAATGCTAAATACAAGCACAGACTTGTGTTCTAAGTTGATGGAATTCGTCAAAGCTAAAGGAGTAATTGGAAATGGTTTAGATGGGCAATTTATTGTTGAATCTGAAACTAAAATTCATGGACTCAAAAGCGGCATTGAGGGTTTAACAAGGAATTTGCAGATGATGCCTTCTTTGTTGAAAGAAAAGTCAAACCTATTGACTTTTAATCTCAAGTCAGAGTGTATGGACGATGATATGTTAGCTAAACTGAATGATCAATCATCTGAGGTACTCTAATGGAATTTTAGAGGAATAATATTTAAATGCGCTATTCTACTATCGTCACTAAACTTTTTTAAAATTGTCTTCTTTTTTTAATCGAAATTCTCTTAGTGTGTGCGTCATGTTGTTTCTTCTATAGGATATTTTAAGAGTTGAGCTTAAAGCAGAACGATTGGTAACAAGTTTATTAAAAGAAAAACTGTTTTCTAAAGAGCTCCAAGTCGAGC
This sequence comes from Lathyrus oleraceus, assembly GCF_024323335.1. NCBI lineage: Eukaryota > Viridiplantae > Streptophyta > Magnoliopsida > Fabales > Fabaceae > Lathyrus > Lathyrus oleraceus. The sequence continues at coordinate 514,063,646 of NC_066584.1, forward strand.
AAATGCGAGCCGCACTTGCAACAGAAGAAAGGGGAAACGATATGCTTAGGTCTGAGGTGCAAAATACATATGACAACCTTTCAATGGTGTCTCACGAGCTGAAGAATCTTGAACTTCAGGTCAGTCACCAGTATTGGCATTTATTGATTAAACTCGGCTGATTGAGAATTTTTTTTTATGGCTACTTTATTCAATTGATAGTATTTGAAGTAAAACTTATTTTCTTGTTCTACTGTATCAGATGTTGAAGAAAGATGAGAGTATGAACTGTCTTCAAAGTAATTTTGACGAGTCTAGCGGGAAATTAATAAGCACGAGGGCAGAGTTGCATAAAGTGTTGCAGGAGAAAGAACGGCTGTTGAAGGAAGTGGCGCAATTTAAGGAGCAGAATATGCTGTTAAACTCAGAGCTTAATGAGCAGAAGTTGAAAGTATTGGCACTTGATGAAGATATACTTGTGAAGGATGGTCAAATAACAATCTTGAAAGATTCCATAAACAGACCCCTTGATGATCTCATTTGGGGGTCCTGATTTTTGCTTGGTTGATTGCTGCAACTGCAAACAAGCTTGTTTGTCCATTTCATTGTTCATATCCACTCATATCTGTGAATGAGTTGTTAGGATTTAGTTTTCACATGCACATGTTGTTTCTATTGGAAATAATAATACAGTCAGTTTAAGATTGGACAAAGGTTTTCTCTATTTTTGTTTGACATAAAATAAATCATTTCAAATAATGATATAGATACACACACTATATCTCTTTTGCTTTTGTGAATACGGTTCATTACTTGTTATTATTGTGACAAAAAATAGTGTTTACTCATCATTATGTCATTTCCATGTCTTGTGGCTAATATTATAGCGCATGTTGTGCCAAGGGCACTAGGATATGATGTTATCCTCACATGAATATAAAATGGTTAATGCCATTCAAATAGATGTTTAATGCAATTTAGTTGATGATTAATGAATATAAGAATCTGTCTAATTCATTAACTATCAATTAAATACAATTAACTTCATTTTTCAAATTTGAAATTAACTATCAGTTTAATTTCAAATTTCAAATTTCAAACGTATATATTTGAACACATATTGTAGTTAATCATTATAACTATATTTAAACACCCGAAAATCATTTATATCTAAATTTAATTTTGATTAATAGAAACATTAAAAGCATTTTTTATGTATTCGAGAAAAATAAATGAGGAGAAGTAATGTCATACCTCTACAAATATGAGATTAGGATTTTTTTTATTGTTATTTTAAGCTACTATCATCATTACTTTTTCATGATTTTGCTTATTTGTTGAGTTTTAATCGAAGTAGTTGAAAAGGGTGATTTTGTATTTTAAAGTTTCCAACAACTCGATATCCAATGTGTTGAAGCAAGGTCCATTTTTGCCGTTCTTCCAAACGGTCCTATGACTTGCGCAATGTCCTAGAATCCTGTCTACGTTTATCAAAATACATTCCGTTTTTAAGTGTATTCCGTTTTTTAAGTGTTATTTTTTTTTATACATATTAAAAAAATTAATTAATATTGTCATTTTTGTCAGGTTTATCTCAATGTATCTATAATATTCTTAATAAATATATGAAGGGAATTTTTACAAAAAATACAATTAATATTACACAATTAGAAAAAATAACAATTAAGAAAAATAACAAATTAAAATTAAAATTTTGACACATACTAGTAGTCTTTTTCCAGTAGACTATTCATATGAATAGAAGAAGATGTACCTACATGTATGATGTGCTAAGCATTGAGTTTCATTACATACTGCAAGCAACTTTCACCTTAATTTTCGTCAATAAAATTTTAGTTTAAATACTTTTTTTTATTCCAGTTTGCTGTATTTTTTTTCCGTCTAGATGAATCCTTAAATATTAATTTCATTTAATTTTAATATTTAAAGTTAAAATCGGCTGAACGGATTTTCATTTTAATTTTAATTTTAGGAATTAAAATCAAAAGAAATTGAATATTTTTTTTTATATATGCTTACATGAATCAAAAGAAATTGAATATTTTTTTTTATATATGCTTGCATGAATCAAAAGTCTATTTAAACCAAAAATTTATTTAAAATGTTAAAGATACACAAGCAGACTAAAATGATTAATCTTAAAATAAATTCAATATCTAACTTAAAATATTAAATGATATATATGATCTAAATAATATTATCTTTGGTTTTTTATAGGTCATTTTTAAACTTTCACAAATACTATCTAATTTGAAGCGAAGAAGAAAATAAGTAGTGAATTGATGAAGTCTTCGATGAAAGGTTTCTGACACATAAGTGGAAGTCTATGGTGATTGAAGATGGTGTATATAAAAAGTTAATACTCTAACCCCTAAGTCAATAAAGTCAATGAGGTGAAATTTGTAAGTATGTAATGAATCGTTTTTTGGTGTGATAGAAATCACACTTATATAGGAAGACATTTATAACCGTCTCCGATGAATACGACATCTCTTACGGACGACTGTTGGATGAGTTGAACGATTAAGATGGAGTAGTGTCTTGCTTCGATGCGAGGATGCCTTGTGAGACTACACCTGCATGCGCCTTTCAAATTCTAACACTTCTCAATCCTTTGAATCCTTTGTAGAAGTTATGAAGTCTTCTAATGACGTGGGACCTTAAATATGGATGTTATTGAGTTAGAAAAATCCATGGAAGTGAGAAACTCTGAGGTCGTTGTGATTGGAGAAGGAAAAACTACTCCTTTTAGGATCGATATCAAGGAGGTCATCAGTGGCCTTGGCTTTTCTGAGCTTCCCATACCATAACTAGAAATCGTAGACAATTATATGAATGTACTAAAAGCCCGAGCATATATTAAAGCCTTCAAACATCTTAGCGACCATAAACTTAGTGATAACAAAGTTAGGTGGTAGACAGAGTCTCAATCACGCTTTAGTACTCATGGTCATAAATTTTTTGTCAATTGAAAGTGAGGCTGAAATGGTATTTTGGGGCCAAAAAGATCTTGTGTTCCCTGTTGGCATAAATCAGTTCCCTCGAGTAGAACAAAATATCTTGGGGATGAAATTCGTCTTTAGCGATGCACGCAAGATGGAAAATGCCCTCCAAAATAGAGTATAGACTCCCCTTAAATGATTTTGACGTTGAGATCATGAACCACTTTTGAATTGCCCCTGTCATAACTACACCATATGAGTCAGGAGTACATCAAAGTTTTTCAGTACTAATGTTAGTATAAGAATGATGACCCTACTTTGACATTTTTCTTCTATCTCTTTAATATATAACAAATCTCGGTCAAACCAGATCAGAGTTAAGGATTACTCTCATTTAGGCTGAGGAAGAAGATTTTTTTTTGAATGATAAATAATGATATATTTAAATAAAAGGGGTGAATAATCACCAAAATACTACAAAAGAAAATCGCCAAGCACAAAAAGTGTTTGTAAGAAACAAAAGAGCTAAAAGTATAACAAAGAAAGAAATAGAAAGCGTACAAACAACCAAGAAATAATCATACAACATAAATAACCTAACTCACAATACTGATCAATAAGACCCCACAGCAAAAAAACCAAACTACTAACAAAGTCCACGTCGCTGACAACATGTTAGATCTCAAGCCGCTGATCAATAAGACCCCACAGAAAAAAGACCAAACTACTAACAAAGTCCACGTCGCTGACAACATGTTAGATCTCAAGTCGCCAAATCCATCGTCAACAAATCATATCCCATCAAAAGAGCACCAAATAAAACCAAAACTAAAACCTATCTCTGAACCAAGGAAATCACTTGATCTTCTATAGGTGCAGGAAGATAATAGAGTTCTAAAATCAGTCATAGAAGGTGCAAGAGTTCACCCCGGAATTACCCATAAATCATTTTCAAGTAAAAAAACTCTTTTCATCCATCTTTTTAGTTATTTTTATGACTCCGTTAAGGATAACATCATTACGAACTTTTCATATGGACTAAACTACAACGTATCAAACCAATAAACAACTACCCATATACTTACACCTACCCCTAAAGAAAGAAATCCATAAAATCATTAGGAATAATTATCTACCAACCCAACCATTTAAAAATTCAAGAAGTATTTCATAGTTAATCACCTTAGTCATGACACTCATGATAGGTATCACACCAAAAGACATGTCCTTCTTCCCTTTGTAATCATCTCATAGCTCTGAAGATCATAGACAAATTTCCAAAATTACGTAGAAATAAGCACTTTTCGGTAGGTCTGAACTTTTTACACATACTAAAAAAATTAATAATTTTTATTATTTTTCAAATAATAATTATCTTTTTATCTATAATATCCTTAATTATTTCCTAATTTATTTAATTTTTTCTATCTTTTCAATAAATAATTAAAAATAATTTTGACAAAAGAACGATTAATGTTATCTTAAAGTTTGAAAAAGACAATTAAAAAGAAATAAATTTTTTATTCAAAAACGACATGTAAAAAAGAAAGAGGGGGACATATTTATACGCCAGGGGACGAGTCATAGGAGGAGTCACGCTTAAATATGAGCCTTTCTGATGATTTTGATTTCAAAGATGAAATTGGTCCTTCAGGTGGTACTCCGCCGAAAGGGAAGAAACGCCACCTCAAAACCAAGTTATTAATAGAGGCAACCGCCAAAGAGGATAGGTGAAAAATGCTTGGTGAGAATAGAAACCCACATGTGTTTTTTGAGTACTTAATATTTTATTGTGTTTCCATGTGTGTTCAATATGATATTTCCTGTTTTGAAGACAACATGAGCATTCTTATCGCAATGGCGGTGATGAATAATGGGTTATATGGCACACAATCCCTTTTATTACCCCTCAAGAGGGAGGGGAGGTTAACTAGGGAGGTTCCAATCATGTACTAAAACCCAAAAAACTAGGGAGGTTAACTAGGTTCCAATCTTATTATACATCAAACCTTGTGACAACATCCTCAGAATAATCAAAACTATACCCCTTTGGTCCAAATAATTACTATAGAGATGAAGCTTTCCAGAATTCAAATGACTTCCTTTGCTGAAACCAAAAGTAATAGATTTAGGCATCAATAGTTTATAGGACTCAAAAGCACTATTGCTTCGTAAAATTAATTTTAATAATAAAAATAGAAATGCTAATATAAATATTGCAAACAATTACAGTACCTCAGCAATAGGCATCTTCTCTCTTACTGAATCAACTAACGACAAATCAATATCAGCTACCACAATTCCTGTAGACGAACGATCTGTAACAGAAAATCATCATTAGTGCATATTTCAATACAAGAATAGCTTGATGAATGTGGGAAGAAGTATCAAGTTTCTTACCTGGTAAGCGACCAACAATGGTTCCCCATGGATCAATAATTAATGTGTCACCATAGCTTTCTCTTTTGTGATTGTGTGCGCCAGCTTGTGCTGCGGCTATCACCTGATAAGTCATTCATCAAATCATTCATATAGTTTTTTTGAATACTAATTAGTTGTTAGAATTGTTAGTGGGGGAGTTGAAGCATTCATATAATCTTACATAACATTGATTCTCAATTGCACGAGCACGAAGAAGAATTTCCCAATGTGCTTCACCAGTCAATTTAGTGAATGCTGAAGGAATCAACAGTATCTGGATCTTGCAAAAGTTAGGTAAATTTTCGATCCTAAACAGCATATTTTGAGCAAAAAAGAAATACTATAATTTAATACCTGCGCTCCATGTTGGAAACGTAACAACTGGTAAATATCTGGAAATCTCAAATCATAGCAAACACTAAGGCCCAAACGCCCAATGGGACTGTCTACTGCAACAACATCCTTGCCTGAAAACATAACCACAAGGTAGTAGATATGAAAACAATTTTCTTCATATCATAGACAAGTATTTAGGATTAGGAAAATGGATACTTTGTTAAGAAGTTTCCATTTTGGCTGGGAAAATGATTTGAAGATTCTTTCTTATAATTAGCAAAAGGTCAGAAGTTTCGCTTAGGGCTAAAGCAAGAAAAAAACTCGTGTAGCCTTAATACTACTAAGTTAAGAGTAAATATCCTACCTGACTCTGTAAAACTACTTTCTTTATACACCCTTCCACCAGGAACATCTACATCAAACCTTCAAATAAAATAAAGTGAAATTATGTCAACTGACAATTGTTTATAAAACCTTAACAAGAAGACAAACACAAAGATAATGGATGTGTTTTGATTTCAGAAGGCACATAGTTAATAGGCTCCGCAATAGTGGTGGTATTTGGTAAATGTTATCACTTGAGCTTAATTAAATCAGGTTTTGACTTTTGAGTTATTTTTTGGGTAAATAGTTACAGTTTCTAATTGAAATGATTAAATTGGTGCCATGTTAGGGCTTTTATCAACTGATAATGAATGATCTTCTTAAACCCGTGTGAATTTTTTCCTTTCTCATGCCAAACTGCCACCTTGCTTTGCTTCTTCCTATTGCCCAATCCCTTGTTCCTACTGTTTACACGCGTTTATGTTGCAAACTTGAAGCAATAAGCCCACTACATTCAAAGCAGTATAATTTAACTAGAAAAACATGTAAGCCAATAAAACTAGATCAAAAGAATAATCAGTGGAAATAGATTCAAATTGATTATATTAGTCTTACAGGTTTATTTTTCTGTAAGTGCTTTGAGGATGAATTTGTATTCTGTTTTTTCAGCCAGAGTTGTCAACTGTGGATCACGTAAATAGCAACTTGTTCAAATTCTGCAACGCCATAGCGCCGCTATGACAAGAGTTTATACAAAAACACTTTTTGCAGAACAATAGCAGATTGTTCAAATTTCTCTATACTAACTAGAAAGACAAGTAAGGTAATAATACTACACCACGAAATCAATACTCAGACGGAACTAGATTCACATTGACGATAAAGCTGATAGTCTTACAAGTGTATTTTCCTGTAAGTAGTTTGAATCTTCCCAGTGTCATCTACAATAACATGTGTATTTAACAAGTGTTGTGGATCAGATCCTTTTTCTTGGAACCCTCCAAGTGACAACCAAATGCTAGAATCTCTGCATCACATAATCAAATGCAACTTTCTTAGCATAACTTTTTCACAATATGCAAAACTCATTTTCATATCATCAAACTTAATTAACACATCATAAACAATCACCAGAAAAAGCTTTCGGATCGAAATTGCGTAATTAAACACGGAGAAACAGATAGTTAGGTTTAGAACCTGGCTAAAGAGCAATATTGATCCATAATTGGTCCATCCAAAGGTTGAGCAATTCTAACACTATCACCATCATTAGTACCAACGAAAGAAAAAGCTTCAGGAAAACAAAGCAATTTTGCTCCAGCTGATGCAGCTTCCTTTGAAAACAGAAAATGAAAAGTATGAAAAATCAGAGAAATTATGAAATTGTGAAATTGAAAAAAAGAAGAAAATTGAATACTTTGACAAGACGAGAACAGGTGGTGAAATTGGCAGCGAGGTCGGTGATGGAAGTCATTTGAGCGGCGGCGACTCGGACTGAGTTAGTGGACATGGTTGAATCGCCGGTGACGGAGAGAGAGGCTCGAAATCGGAGTAATGGGAATGAATGAATTTTAGTAGTGGGAGTGTTGAGTCTATAAATTTGATTCATTGAATTTCTTTCATTTCACAAATTTCTTCTTCATTTGTCTCTTTTTGTTCTGACGTGGAATACAAGGATCGTTTTTATATTTAGCAAAATGAGTCAACACTCATTTTATATATTATATTATATTATACTTAATTATTATGTATTTTTTTATTATGCCTTTTATATATTTTTTATTATTATGTATTTTATTTCTAGTCAATTATGTTTTTTTTAATTTATTATATTTTAATTTATTAAAAAGTTTTGAGAGAAAATAATTTTTTATTTCAATAATAATTATTACAATCTGATCTTAATGGATTTAAGCGGAGCCAAACTCAACTTAAGATACAAACAAACAATTTAAGCAAACTATTCGATTTTCAAAATTTCTAACTTAGCACGCACATTAAGTTTCTTAATGTTTGTTGTGATGTCGGGTCCATTGTAGCATGCAAGAATACCATATTATTTCTAGCTTTCCATAGATAGTGGACAGTTTCAGCTGCAACCATTTTGAGTAATTGTCTTCTCCAACCTTTCTTAGTTATTTCTTTGATCAACCAAACTTTTCCCCACAATCCAGTTTGTATTGTTTCTATGGAAATCTATCCAGCGCACGATTTCTTCCCAAACTTTACTTGTTGATTTGCATTCAAAGAAAATATGGTTTTATTATTTCAGCATTCTTACAAAAGCTACAAACACCATCATTCCTCACTCCAAACTTTAGCAACCTATACTTCGTGGGTAGCCTACCCATTAGAGTCAACCAAAGAGTGAACTCGACCCTAGGCCTGGCACAATTTGTAAAAAGAATTTGTTTCCAATTGACATGTTCCTTCTCCCATTTTAGCATCTTATACATGACTGCACTCTTGAATTTATCATGTTTCACTGCTTTTTCCCAATCTTGATTCTAAATGACAAGATCTATACTCTTCAAGATTCTTTTGAGCACCCAAGAACAGTTGTTTGGGGCTTAGCATTGCATAATGTTTCCTTATAGTATTCATCGATCCATTTGACCCAAAGCTTGTTTGCTTTAGCCTGAAAATTCCAAAGAAGCTTTAACATTGTAGGCTTGGTTCCACTCAATCAGAGAAGTAACATTCAGTTTACCTGCATTTTTAGGATCACACAATTTATCCCAAGCCACGGGTGCCTTCCTGCTTCCTGCATCTTTTCCACTCCAAAGGAACATTTTGCATATGACTTTGATTTGCTTGATCACTTTCTTTTGCATAGGGAAAACATGCCTCCAATATGCAGTTACAACAAACAAAACACTCATAACCAGTTGGCAATGACCGGCATAGCTTAAGAGCTTTGTTTTCCAATGTTGAATCTTTGCAACTATTCTTTCTATCAGGGGATGCCATTGATGAATATTAAGTTTTCTACTTATGAGTGGGACTGGGAGATATTTAAAAGGAAGATGGCCATCATCAAAACCAGTTGTATCACGATTTTTCCTTTGCTCATGCAGATTGGTAACTCCAAAATAAACCTTTGGTAACCCATATATTATGAGTTATTATATAACCCAATCTATTGTTTAAAGCTAGTAAATTTATCATTTTATTTGTGTTTTAATGCATTATAGATATTTCTGTAGTATTTAGCTTAGAGCATAATAGGTGTTCTCTCTTGTAGTTTTGACATGTTTGTTGCTTGTTTTTAAGTAGTATTCTGATGAGCTGAGGCAAGACAGTTGAGGAAAGAACCTGGGAGTTCAAGTTGGAACAAAAATGAATTCAGTTAAGGAATGAAATGAAGCAACAAATTGAATCCCTAGGGCATACGTAAAAAAGGAGATGCATTGAGAATGAATATTTATTTGTGTGTAGGTAGAGCTCTCTTGGTCTGAGTGGATAGGACCCATGGCGCTAAAAGACAAAAGAAGGTATAATAATACATCCTCAAAGGAGCGCGCCATGCAGAAAAGACAACGCCGCATGCTCACCCTGCCACGCTACACCTTGTCCCTCATTACTGTCCTTGTACCTGATTTCTTGTTAACGAAGTTGAAAGAAGGAATGGAATATTCTGATTTGATATTTGGGCTTGATGTGACTCAACAAGGACCCGTGATCCAAGACAAAAAAGAAAAAAAACCTAGTTGAAGGCTTATAAATAGACAATATTGAAGTTTGTTCAGGGAGTTCAGCAGCTTAGAGAAAATCACAGATAATATTATTGTAAGAAAGAATGGAGAGAAAAGAGAAATTCTTCTTCTCACCTTTTCTAGTGCTAACTACTAAAGCCTGGTGCTATTGGAGTCATCACTTACTGATTATCCATCATAAGGAGGCTTCACGTTACTCTTAGGTTGCCATTTCTTCTTCATTTTTTGTTTAAGAGTATTTCCTTTTAGAACCAACTTTGTAAGTTGTACTCAGCTCATTATGAGTTAAACCTTTTGTTTGTTGAGCAATTAGAAGTTAATATGAAGTTGTTTTTATGTAAAAATGATGTGTTTTTAGTGCCTTATTTTATCATGTGGAAACATGTTTAGATCTAATATTTTGAATGATCAACTTAGAAGAAGATAAAAGCTTGTTGTTGTGAGGGATCCAACAACAAGTGGATTTCATAATAAAAGTAATTGCATGAGTAGGATAGATATATTCACTCATTTAGTTTGTTAGAGATAAGAAACTACAACTATAAAAGAATTTCAGGAGATAAACAAATGTACTTAACGTTATAAGTGAGACTTAGAGATTTGTTCTCTTGCCCTAGTGTGCATACTTTTGATGTTGTAGAAATACACTTCTAGATGACTCACTGACCTTTTCTACCATGAAACTTCACATCATAAACACATAATTACTTCATGCATATTAATAGATCATAACTCAACTTACACTCTCTCGATATATTCACAACACCCTCTCTGCACTATTAGGTTACTGATTTAAGAAACATTGAACTTGTGACAATCTACTATTCTTTTTACTCTTGCTTATGATTCATTTCTAAATATAGTTACTTATAAAATTAACCTAATTACTTCTACTTCATATGGGTACGATATCCTTACTTTCTATCACTTGCTACTTATAACGAACATGCATACTTACATGTAACACGTTTTCAAGCAACAAGTTTTTGGCGCCGTTACCGGGGAGTGCCAGGTTGACATTTTGATTTTGTATTCAATACTTTTTTTATTAAGCATTTGAGCTTCTAAAGTTTATGCAATATGGTGTCTCGACATTTGATTAGTTGTTGTATGTGCATGACTTTGAACCCAATTTATAGAGGCGATCCTGAACTTCAAAGAACTCTCAGGTTGCTAAGAAGATTTCAGTTACTGGACATTTACCAGGGAGTCCTCCTCCCTTCCTTGTTGTAGACATGAAAGAACAACAAGGGTTTGTGCAAGAATATTTGGTGCAAGAAGAAGTTGTCATGGCAGATAAAGACTTCATTGGCATTGCCAATGACATAGCACATAAAATTATAGACTATGTTGTGTTTGATCCAAATTCCATGAACACATGAATCATCAGACCTGAAATCACCGTGGCTCATTTTGAATTCAAGCCCATGATGTTCCAAATGTTGCAAGCCATTGGGAAGTATTCATGTTATGCAAATGATGATCCCCATTTGTACTTGATACAATTCTTGGAAGTGGCTATTAACTTTAAGATTCCTGGCATATCATACGATGCCTTCAAGTTGAGGTTGTTCCCTTACTCATTGAGAGGTCGAGCAAAGAGTTGGTTAAACTCTCTTGAGCCTAATTCCATAGCTACTTGGAATGCTCTGGATGGAAATTTTCTAGATAAATACTCCCCCTGTCAAGAATTCCAAAATGAGGAATGAAATTACTTCTTTTAGGCAAGGGGAAGATGAATCTTTATTTGATGCTTTCTGAAAGGTTTAAAGATCTATTGATGCAGTGTCCCCATCATGGAATCCCAATATGCATTTAACTTGATAATTTTTATAATGGATTGGTTCCTTCATCAAGGAATATGCTTAATGCTTCAAGTGGTGGCGCATTTTTGTCAAAATCTTATGAAGAAGGTTATAAATTGATCGAAAACATTATTTCCAACACTTATCAATGGTCAATTTCAAGAGATGCTGTTACTCCTAGTCAGAAGAAGCTAGCTGGAGTGCATGAAGTTACTGAAACTACTACTCTTGCTGCTCAAATAGCTCAAATTAATCAAACGATGAAGAATATGATGACTAGTTATGGCATGCCTGTTTACTGTGGATGTGCCCACCTATTTGAGGATTGTTATGCTAATCCAGTTTCATTTAACTGTGTTAGTAACAACAAGTATATCAACCCCTACAACAAATCTACAACCTTGTTTGGTGCAACCGTCCAAAATTTTCATGAAGCAACAATTAAAATCAACCCAAACCTCAAGTATATCAAATTCTACATGTCCCACCTGGTTTTTCCACGCCAAATTATGTTGTGGTTAATCAAGGGAATAACCACTTGGAGAATATACTGAAATCCTTCATTCAAGAGACCAAAAATCAGTTTCAATCTCAAGGAGTTAACATCAAGAACTTAGAGAATCAAGTAGGGAAAATTTCTATTGCCCTTAGTTCAAAAAATATGGGTACCCTCCCAAGCTCTACTAAAACTCCAACCACAACATCCGGAATCAAGAATATTGAAACATGTAAGGTCATTACACTTAGAAGTGGAAAAGAATGTGAATGAGCAACCGCTACAAGAAATGAGGTGCCAACGGAAGAACTGTCAGTTCAGGACAATTCAGAAAAGAAGAAAGCTGAGTTCAGTGAGGAACTAATTTCAGAAGAAGACAATGAAGAAATAATAGTACCAGGAAAAGTTACGTTGAAGACCACTAACACTACTTCAAATCCTAAAGAGTAACCCACAGTCATGCCAGAGGTCGACAAGTTGCCCATATTTACTCAAGAAAGACCACCACCTCCCTTTCCTCATAGAATTAGAAAAGCCAAGAAAAAACAACAGTTTAATAAGTTCATGGAGATTCTTAAACAACTTCATATCAATATTCCATTGATTAATGTTATTCAACAAATTCCCAATTACTCCAAATTCATGAAAGATGTTCTCACAAAAAGAAATAGGGTAGGAGAATTTGCAATTGTTGCATTAACTCAAGAGTGTAACCAACTTGTGCTAGGAACACGTCCTCCCAAATTGAAGGATCCTGGAAGTTTCACTATTCCATGTAACATTGGAGAGACATTTTGTGGCAGAACATTATGTGACCTTGGAGATAGTGTTAATCTTATGCCATTATCCATATTCAAGAAACTCATAATTGGAGTTGTCAGGCCTACAACAATCACACTCCAACTTGCAAATATGAGTGTATGTTATCCTAAAGGAAAACTTGAAGATTTTCTAGTCAGGGAGAAGAAGTTTGTATTCCCTATTGACTTTATTATCATGGATTTCAATGCTGATAAAGAAACTCCCATTTTGTTGGGAAGACCCTTCCTTGCCACGGGAATAACTTTGATTGATGTGGAAAAAGGAGAACTCACGATGAGGGTGAATGGACAACAAGTTGTATTCAATTTACTAAATGCTTTGTAATAACCCGATGAAGAGGTAATTTCCTGTTTAATGATCTCAAGTTGGGAAAGTATCATCCATAAGAAGCTGCTCAAAAGCAGCAAAGTCTTAGAGCAAGAACTGGGAAAGTTGGATAAAGATAACAACCAGCAAGATGGCATTATAAGTGGACCTCTGTGTGAACCAAGTGGAAATGCATAACCTGTGGAAGTTTTGGAATTATCTCCAGATGATAAGAAACACAACTTTCCTTCAGTGGACAATCCAGCTGAATTGGAACTTAAGTAGCTTCCTGCTCACCTGTAGTACGCTTACCTCGAGGCATGACAGAAGTTGCCAGTAGTTGTTGCTACAAATGTTTCTGATGAGCAGAAGTGTCAATTGCTTACACTTATGAAGAAACACAAAAAAAATAGTTGCTTGGTAAATATCTAACATCAAGGGAATTAGTCCCACGGTTTGCATGCACCAAATTCTATTGGAGCATAATTCTAATAACATCATTGAAAGTTAAAGAGGGTTGAACCCAATCATGAAAGAAGTGGTGAAGAAGGAAACTATCAAATGACTGGATGTTGGAATCATTTACCTTATCTTTAATAGTGTGTGGGTGAGTCATATACAACGTGTACCAAAGAAAGGAGGCATGACGGTCATAACCAATGAGAAAGATGAGCTAATCTCCATAAAAACTATAACTGGTAGGAGGATTTACATGGATTATAGGAAGATGAACAAGGCCATGAGAAAATACCATTTCCCATACCTTTCATTGACCAAATCTTGGATATATTGGCTAGTAAGGAATATATCGATGCAAAATAACAGGAATATCAACAGCAGTCCAATTGTTGCAAGCTTTTCCATGCGTCACAAAATTGGTGCAGTCTTCCCCTTCGTCATCCTCTAGCACAGCAGCTAAGTGTTGTTCATTGCCATGAATGAACCCTCCGCTACGGAAGCTAAGTTGCATATCTTAAGACCTTGCAGTTGATGAACCTTTCTGGAACCCCAAACCGGTTTTGCCTTTATTGTCGAAGACCTCTACCATGCGCCCCCACTGATTAACATTGGTGAGTTTAAAGTGTTTGATGTTCACTTTATTCGGAGGTCCTTGGTGCAGATGCATAAGGACATTTATTTGGTGAGTGATTGTGAACATGACCATGACAGTTGTGTTATCTGTAGTATTAACCCGAGGGGTTAGGAAGTTGTGAAAAGGGACATCCAGCGACTGATGGATGAAGGCATGATTCAAATTGTTCAATCCCGTCATGTAGATGACGATGTAAATGTCATAGTGCCCATTTTCAAGCAACCAGAGAGATTGGTAATCCAGTACGACAGCAACAACAATAATAATGTCAGCAATAGATCAGTATCACTGTTGGTTATACGGTTAGCGGGCCTAGTTCCGTATTCATCTGATAAAGCTGTGCCATTTCGGTATAATGCTACAATGATAGAAGGTGGTCAAGAGGTCCCGTTGCCACGACTAGCTCTGTGGTGAGCATTGTTGATGTTACTAAGGTGAGCCGTAGTGGTCGTATGTTTGGGCCGATGTTCCCAAAGGATAAGGAGGAATCGGTTGCAAGTAAAAAGGTGGAAGTGCCTGTTGTAGATCCAGTTGGTGCTTCAAAAGGTAAGTCTGGTGAATCCAGCGATTTAAAGACTAACGATGATGATGAGGTACTTTGATTGATCAAAATGAGTGAGTTTAATCTGGTGGAGGAGCTGCTCCAAACCCCCTCAAATATCTCAGTGTTGTATTACTTCCTTGATGGGTATTCTGGCTATAATCAAATATCTATTGCACCCGAAGACCAAGAGAATACCATATTCACATGTCTTTATGGCATTTTTCTTTTAGAAGGATGCCATTTGGGCAGTGCAATGCTCCATCCATATTTCAACGTTGCATGATGGCCATTTTTCAGATATTATTGAGAGTTCCATGGAAGTTTTCATGGATGATTTTTTTTTGTATTTGGGGAATCGTTCAAGAAATTCCTGGACAGTTTAGATTTGGTGTTGACTAGATGTGAAAAAAACGATCCTGTTATGAATTGGGAAAAATGTCATTTCATGGTAAAATAAGGGATTGTACTAGGCCATAAGATCTCAAAGAAAGGGTTGGAAGTGGGTCGAGCTTAGGTAGAAGTGATAGAAAATCTGCCACCACTTGTGAATATAAAGGGAATTATGAGCTTTCTAGGTCATGATGGATTCTACAGGAGATCTATCAAGGATTTGTTGGAACAAGATTTTTCATATCCCTTGGGTTTTTATGATAACAAAGTACTTAAAGAAAAAATGGGTATACTAACATATGTTCAAGTGTGCATGATCACAAGCATATAATTAATCCCGTTGAAAGCATATGTGGAAAAGCAATATAACTCTGAATGTGTTTATCAGCCTCTGAAGGTTCAGACTCTAGTCATGTGTTCCAGCCTCCGGTGATAGATCAAACTCTAAAGGATTGAGAAGCCTCACATCCATACATTGTACCAAAGTAAACCAGTTGTTGGCTGGGATTTCGACACACATAAATGTTAGGAATTGGTCATAGGATTCAAAGAAATATTTTGAAGAAGAATATATTGACTTTGACAACAGATTAATGAGAATATTTCGACAAAGGAAGTTGTGGTATAGGACTTAGAAATATTTTGGCCTAGACTGGAGTTCGATGAGGCTTACCTGGAGTAGCGTTCGACGCAGTATAATTCAAATATGAGGCTGATAACTGTTTTTTGGTCTTATTAGTTTCTTGAAGACGCGTGGAGAGCTTTGAGCAACAGAATGTATGCAAATCGAACACACGACATCTTCTGGAGAAAATACCATTGAATAGCAGTTATTTTCGATTTAATATAAATAGTACACTTAGCCATTAGGAAATAGGTATTCAACCTTGTACAAAAACTCTAAATTTACTTAAAGTACATGTGCGCGATAAACGAGTGTTCCCGAGTGAAAATGTACGTGTGGATACCAGAGTTTATACTTTTAACCAAGTCATTTAAGATTGTGTCATTTGCATTTGCTACAATTTCCTTTGAAGCCAATTTCAATATTTAAGAATTCGTCATTTATTTGGAAGTCATTTACTTTGCAAGCCTTTACTTCTGCATTTTGTTAAAGAATTGCAACATTCCCTTTAATAACTTTGAAGAACATTGTCGAAATGTTCATAATTAAAAAACCCAGAAACTAAATAACAACACATGTCCTAGGACCAATCTAGTCGATCCTGCGAGTAACCAAAAAACATAGAATTTGGAAGACTAGTGTATGTTTACCAATTTCAACGGTACACACCAGTCTTGTCAAAGAACCATATTTCTGGACAGAGTCGACTAGGGTTTCTTTTTGCAAGGCTCAAGGAATGGTGATGTGACCTCTTCAGTTTGTTCTACCTTTTGGTAGATACCTAATACTTAGAAATATGCGGTGAATAATGCCATTATTCAGTAGACAATACTTCTAACCAGATACATTCTCCAACGTCTCTCTTGGCATGCTTATTCACTAAGTTTGCTTTTATGCTAAACCCTCAAATGACTCTTTCTATACCTCTAGAAAAGGAAGATGAATATTCTAAGGAAGGTGTAAAACAACAAATCAATACAATATCTTGAGCATAACTCCGAGCTTTCATCTGTAATTGTTAAGACATATGATCTTAAGATTTCTTATCTTTATGTTTCTTAGAAATCTTAAGAGGTTAAGAATCTTTGTGGTTGTTGCATAACTACTATACTTATGATTGTATATATATAATTATAGTGGTTATCTTTTCTAATAAATTGTTTTCTTAAAGTAGAGAAAGTCTCTTGCCTGCGTGCTTGAGCAGTGAAGTCTCTTGTCTATGTACTTGAGAAGTGAATTCTCTTTATAGGTTGATTGGGCAGAAGTATCTTGCAAGGTTACTTGAGTAGAAGTCTCTTTCTAGGTTGATTGAGAAAGTGAAGTATCTTATAAGTGTGCTTGAGCAAAGTGTAATCTGTTGACTATAATGAAAAGCTCTTGTTGAGGCAAGGGGATTGAAATACACTTAGTTAAGGAAAGGAAATAGGATAATATTTGTGTGTTGCTTGATTTTACTTTTGATCATTATTATTTAAGCTACTATTTATCATAAGCAGAACGATTTTTGGCATACACAATTCAATCCCCCACCCCCTTCTTGTGTATTTTCCTCACCTTCAGTTGCCATCATAACATAGTTTGTACTATAACACTTAACCGTGATTCATAAAAGATCTTGAGAAAATACACTTTCTATCATGGTTGATAATTCTGAAGTAACTAGCCTTGTTGGAGGTTCTCCTTATGGTACTAACAGCCATAATCAAAGTACATATGGTCAAAACAACTATATTTTTAGACCACCAACATTTAGTGGTCACTCTACTAAATTTTAATGGTGGAAGAACAAGATGTACACTAATATCATTGGTTTTGATGATGAGTTGTGGTATATCTTAGAAGGTGGCATTGACTTCCAAGTCAATGGCGTTGGAATGGTTTCTGACAGAAAGTCTCTCACTCCTAATCAGAAAAATATTTATAGAAAACATCATAGAGTGAGAGGCATTTTTGTTAATGCCTTGCCTCATTCTGAGTATATAAAGATTATTGATAAATCTACTGCTAAGACTATCTTTAAATCTCTGTGTGTTACCTATGAAGGTAATCAACAAATTTAAAAAGCTAAAGAAAATCTTATGTTTTAGCAATATGAGTTATTCATATTGAAAAATGATAAGAACATTGAATCAATGTTCTCAAGATTTTAAGTTCTTGGGTCTGAACTTCAAGTCTTGAACAAGAGTTATACTACTTTGGATCATGTCAAGAAGATTCTTAGGAATCTTTCTGCCAAATACATACCCAAAGTATCTGATATTCAAGAAGCTAAATATTTGTACATATTAAGTCTTGAAGATCTTGTTAGCAATTTCCAAAGTCATGAAATGAAGTTAAATGGAGATGAGTCTAAAAAGCAAGTTAAAACCATGGCTTTAAATTCCGTTGGGAGATTTGAGAAATTTTCTCAAACTAAAAAGCTCAAAGAAGCCACTCATGATGAAGCTTATGATGATCATGAATTAACCTTTATCATCAAAGGATTTTAACACTTGGTCAGGAAGAAGAACAAATTCTATGGTAGAAGAGATGGCTTCAAAGGGTCAAGTTCTAGGAGTAAAAATCATAGATGAAGGAAAATATGTGATGCTTTATGATTCCGTTAGATGTCAAGGTTCTGCCTCTAAGAATTTTATCCCATTGGTCCTTACTAGTTAGCATATCCCAACCCGATTTGAGATTTGTACCTTCGTTGAGGGTAATGAGAGACTGGATGCCAAGGCCTCCTAAGTTGATAGGAATGCAAACCTTTTTCTAAGCCACAACAATCATATTTTTATTGTTGACATTTCCACTCCAAATAAAGTTTCTATAAGCTCTTTAAATGTTCTTGAGGAGAGATATAGGCCAAGAGTATATTGATATAGAATGGATTAACATGCTTTGGGTGACATATTTGACAAGCATGACTCTACCAGCTATAGATAAAATAGAGCCTTTCCATGCTGCAAGCTTGGAGATGATTTTATCAGCAGTAGGTTGAAGGAAAGTAGACTTGACTCTACCTTTAAAAAGAGGAACTCCCAAATATGTGCAAGGAAGAGCTCCTATGGAAAAACCACCTAGCCTAGAAATCAGATTGATCTTGCTCAAAGGGACTGAACTAGAGTAAATAGTACATTTGGATATGCTAAAGTTTTGGCTTGAGGCAATAGAGTAAGATGTGAAGAGCTTTGACAATGCAGAAATGTTGGCAGTGCTAGCAGTGCAGAAAATAGATATGTCATCTACAAACAAGACATGATAGGTGATGGTAGTGCTCATGGAAGCTTTAATAAAATGGAGATCACCATTGAGAGCTAATCTGGTAATACCTCTACTGAGAGCATCCCCAACAAGGCAAAAAAGAAGAGGGGATAATAGGTCTCCTTATCACACCCCCTTGTACACTTAAAATTACCATTGATAGTGTTGGAGTAAGCCCTAATAGTCAATCAATATTGGTTGTATATTATTTTGTATCATGACCTTGATATATATTATTTGTTATATATATATATATATATATATATATATATATATATATATATATATATATATATATATATATATATATATATATATATATATATATATATTAGGCATTGTATTTATTATGTTATTTGTATATGACATAATAAAGTCCTTAGAATAATGAGTTAGTTTAATGATCCATTAAGTGTGACTTAATCGTGAGATCTCGTTACACATAAAGATGTTATTCTTACTTC
Source organism: Lathyrus oleraceus (assembly GCF_024323335.1). NCBI lineage: Eukaryota > Viridiplantae > Streptophyta > Magnoliopsida > Fabales > Fabaceae > Lathyrus > Lathyrus oleraceus. Next base: position 514,083,176 of record NC_066584.1, read on the forward strand.
ATAAGTATTCAAGTTTTACTATCAAATAGGACGACAGTAATGTATAAAGACTATTATGCGAGTAAACTGATGATTTTATCGCACAAGTCATGGATATGAGATATCAAGTTTTCACGTAGGTATAAATATTATGAGTAAGATTTATACTAGATTGAACCACCATGAGAATACTACATAGTTTGTTATGTAAGTCTAATAAGTTATTTTCATAGAGATAATGATGTATATCACTCTTTAACCTGAAACCAATATGGACCCCAGATGTGGAGTTAAGTACTTTATTGCCAATTAAATGTTGTCCATAACAGGATGACCATAAAGATGGTTTATGAGTACTTTTACAAATCATATTGAGGGACATGAGTGACCTAGATGAGAGTTACCTTTCTACATATACATGAGTAATATTTATGGGCCCCTTGATAGAGTATGACTGTAAAATGCATGATCTTGCTCAAATAAGTCGATATGAGATATTTGCCTTATTTGTTGTTATCAAGTATACTCGGTGATCAAGGAATAAAATATTGAACTATATAAAGGTGACATGTTCTATGCTTTGTGTTCAATATAGATGTAGATGTTTTTGATTGGCTGCATTTTGTGTTAAAACACTTATTGTACTTAGATGTCTTGACTGATGTCATGACATGCTTAAGTAGTATGCTGTAGGATTAGCTAATACAGGATTTATTGAATGTCAAACTGAATGTTATGACATTCATCTCTGACAGCAAATACTGAATTATAGGCTAATCAGTTTTTCTGTTATAGTTCAGTATTTATTTCAGGCTGTGTTTCAGGAACTAACAGCTGAGCTAATACAGGATTTACTGAATGTCAAACTGAATGTTATGACATTCATCTCTGACAGCAGATGCTGAATTATAGGCTAATCAGTTTCTCTGTTATAGTTCAATATTTATTTCAGGTTGTGTTTCAGGAACTAACAGCTGAGCTACAATTAAGAGACCTAGCATATAGCATACTGTCTAGATGTCAAACTGAATGTTATGACATACATTCCTGACAGCATATGCTAAAGTGTAGGCTAGTTAGTTTTTCTGTTATGCTTCAGTATTTATTTCAGGCTATTTTTCAGGAAGCTAACAGCTGTGCTAAAATCCATGAAACTAACAACTGTGCTAAAGTTAAGATACCTAGCATATAGCCTATTTGTTAGCACCCTAATATGTGGAAATTAAGTTAACTTGCTTAACCTTAATTTTAGGAAATTCAAGTACAAGGCCCAAGTGCTGCATTATAAAAGGATGGAAATCCTACTTTCAGCAATCCAGTGATTTGAAGCGTGCAGAATTTATATATCAATATATATCACTGCTGTAATTTTTGTGTGTCTTGTATTAGGTTTTACTTGTGAGCCAAGCAATTATCACCTAGATGATTGCATTGGACTAGGGTGTTTATTGAGTTGTAATTGTTGTGTCACTCTAACCTTTTAAGCGTGAGTGTTGTGTTTCTTGATTAAAGCTTTTAAGCACAATCAAGAGTTGTTTGAAGTATAACTTCACCACTGACTTTAAACTTATTAAAGGTTGTAATCACTACTGTGATTGAGGGGGAGTGAGTAGGAACTCAGGTCTTAGTTTAGATTGAAATTGCATTGGGTAGGTCTTAAGTGATAGGATTAAACAGTTGGTTTAAGTCCTGAATTAATACCTCTTATAGTGGATTTCCTCCCTGGCTTGGTAGCCCCCAGACGTAGGTGTGTTTGTCACCGAACTGGGTAAATAATTCTCTGTGTTATTTATTGCCCTTTACATTTACCTTCTGCATCATTCATGTCTGCGCAGAATTAGATGTCATAACATCCAGTGTGACATCGATAGTCTGTTACTAGCATTTCAATTGGCATCAGAGCAGGCACCCTGCCTGTTAATTTCTGGGTGAGATCTAGGGACGTTACTTTCTAGTACCATGGACAGGGATGTAGGAATCTCAAATAGACCACCCATGCTGGATGGTTCTAACTATGATGATTGGAAACCTCGTATGATAACCTTCTTGAGGTCTCTGGATAGCAAGGTCTGGAGAGCTGTCAACAAAGGATGGGAACATCCAACGAAGACAGGTAAAGATGGAATCATCATGCAAATTCCTGAAGAAGAGTGGGACAAAGAGCAAGAGGCATTAACCCTTGGAAACTCTAAGGCCTTGAATGCACTGTTCAATGGGATAAATAAGAACATTTTCAGACTGGTGCATGACTGTGAACTGGCTAAAGATGTTTGGGATAATCTCAAAACAACTCATGAAGGTACCTCCAAGGTAAGGATGTCTAAACTCCAGATGCTGACTACTAAGTTTGAAAATTTGAGGATGAAAGAGGATGAGACTATTCATGACTTCCACATGAATATTCTTGAAATTGCCAACACTTCTGGAGGCTTAGGAGAGAAAATATCTGAAGAAAAACTTGTAAGAAAGATTCTCAGATCATTGCCCAAGATATTTGCCATGAAGGTTACCGCTATAGAAGAGGCTCAAGATATCTGCAATATGAAGGTTGATGAGCTTATTGGTTCTCTCCAAACTTTTGAAATGGGCTTGTGTGAGAATGTTGACAAGAAAAACAAGAGCATAGTGTAACACCTCAAATTTGCACCTATCATTGTACATACCATCTCATATTAGGTCATAGCATATCATGATCCTTTGCATAGCATTTGCATTGTCCCCAGTTGCCTCAAGAGCAAGCAAGCCAAGAATTAGGTCAAACTGATCAGGAGATCAGTCAACCAATCAAGCAAAGGTATTTCTCAAGGAGCAAAGGCCCTAGGGTTTGTCCAACAAGTTCACATGACTTGGAGGCCCATTTGAAGTGTTTAAGTCAAGGGTTGAAGGCTCAGAAGCCATCAGTCAATGCACAGTCAGGCAAAAACCCTAGACAGTCAACAGAAAGTCAAAGCAGTGGATGGTGGCCATTCTTGCAGAATTTGGGCACCATGATCAATAATCAAGAGTCCATACAATTTGGAACATCATTTGAAATCAAGTTCTCAAGGAATTAGGGTTTGGAATTCATCAGAAATGCTTCAGTCATCCAAAACCCTAGAAAAGTCAAACTTGGTCAACTGTGGGTTTAATCAGTGATTTGATGGATGGATTTGATTTGAAGGAGTTCATTCATGCTTATATAAGCCTCATCTATCATGTCAAACCTCATCATGGAAGAAAATCAAGTCAAACAGAAAATTTCCAAAAATAGAAACTGGACCTGTAATTTTAACTGCCAAAAATGGAAACTTCTTGATCCTCAACTTGCATCATGATACAAGCTTCAGATGAATTTTTGCCCAACATGAAAGTTGAAGATCTTGTTCTCCCATTTTCAAAAAGTCCAAGAAATCTCAAATCCCATGCATGGTTGTCAAGATATGATCAAATCATTTTCACAAAATCTTGAACTTCAAAAGGCCATATCTCTCAAACCATAAGGCCAAATTTGGTGGGGTTTTTTCCTACAAACCACATTTTTCCTCCTCTTTCCAAAAATATAAATTTCATGAACCAAAACCTTGCCAATCAAAATGGCATTTTTTGACCTATTTCATTTAAAAATCAAGTTTGACTTTTTGATTTAAGCATTTTTTACACAATTGGCCAATTGGGATTCATTTTAAATGATATTTGCAAGATGTTCCAAGCCCTAATTCATGCTCATGATACCATCATATCACCATTTTGGCCAAAGGTGCATAACTTGAAATTTTGCAAATGGCTTCATTAAAACAAGGCAATGTTAGCAATCCATAAGCAGATGCAAAACAGCAAATTGGTTGGTCCTTTGCAGCCTTTCCAAGCCCAAAACCGTGCAGGATCACACCCTCCATATTCACTTATGCAAAATTAGCAAAAATGCATTTTGGTTCCATTTGAGCTAATCCAACTTAGCATTTCTTAAACCAACCTTAAACAGACCTTTATAAGATTATTTTCTGCTCATTTCACAACCCTAGAGACTAAGAGAAACACAGCAACCATAGCAGAAAAACCTTTTTTCTCTCATTTGGTATTTTGCTCGATTTGATTTTTTCTGCTAAAAGCTCCAAAGACCACGAGCCATTCTTGTTCACTCCATCACTTGGACAATCTTTGGAAGCATTTTTCATCATCAAACCTCAACTGTAGCATGGCTTTGTGTTCTGTTTTCACCAAGATCCAACAATGGCAATTCGAGCTGTGAAGGTTTCCATGCACCATTGAGCCAAACAACTTCAAGATTCCATCATTCCATAGCATTGTGAGCATCTGTTTGCACTCGTATCCACCAAAACAACACTGTACCATCGAGTTCTTCAAATCAAGTAAGTTTTTCGACTTTCTTATTTGTCCAAATCATGCTATATATCATGTAGGTCTTCTTGTGCTGATTATTTTGAGCTATGAGTTTGTGAAAATGGTTGAATATTTGCGAAGATATGTCGATCTGAAAGTTGATGTTCATGGATGTTTTTGCATATTGCTCTTTATTTAGTTTGTTTCAATGATAATGGTTGCTGGATTTGGGTTATGCATGCTTTGCTGATGATATTAGTATGATTGATTTTGATTTCTGGGCATTTGGAAAATTTCGAATACATGATGATGATGAATGCCCTGCTGTTTTGCAACCTTAAACCTGCCCAGAAATCCACATGAATCATGTCCTGTTTGTTGGTGTTATGATGCTGCATGAGTGTTAATGCCATGATATTGTGTTTTGCTGCTTGGAATTTGTTTTATGATGATGAACTCGCATGAAAATACCATGAATGTTGCTGCATAAACCCTAGGGTTTTTGAACCCAGAATTTTGGACCTTGATTGGTCCGGGTACTGTTCCATTGGCAACAGCCAATGAGAACATTTCGTTCTCCATGCCAAAACGCAAAGTTTTGATAAGTGTCACGCTGAATTACAAAATTGCCATGCTGACCACATGTTTGACTTGTTTGCCATGCTACTTTGCTCATGTTGCTACAATTTGTTCATCAACTTGTAAAATTCATTTCTCCTTCAATTTAAATCCAAAAATCATGCCAATTTTTGCATCATGTCCATGAAGATGTCTAGTATTTAATCATGATTTTTAATTATTTTTTGGTTGGCTGGATTTTAAATGGTATGAGTTTTCTTAACATGTATGCCTAATTGATACCTTTTGCCAAAACCCTTGTGAAATAATGATGTTGCATCCAATGGCCCTGAAATTTTTTGTGGTGAAACTAGACTCATTTATCTTTGTTTTGATGTAGAGTTTGTTCATTTATCATTTGTGGTGTGTGAGTTATGAATTTTTGAAGTAGGGTGTGACAATTTGTGTCACACCAATGATATGCAATTTCTTGAATTTTGTTCATATGCTTCCTTACATCCAAATGACCCCAAATTTTGCATGATTCTTCCCTTACATGTCTAGTTCATGTGTGAATTTTATTGGAATTAATTGTGTTGTTTTCCATTTATTTGAGATTTTTCTTCCCTGCCTAGTCAAATGTTGACTTTTTGTGCTACATGTTGCCAAATCCTTTGGGAAATTCTCATATCTTATTGTATGATCATGAAATTTCATATGTGATAACTAGACATCTTGAGCTTTGCATGGTGTTAATCTCATTTATTTCTCATCTGTTTTCAATTTGATATGATTTTTTGAAGTTGACCCATGTTTGTTGACCTTCATTGTGCATGCTTAAATTTGGTTTGACTTCTTGATTTTCATTGACTGCCTTCCTCTCATCCAAATGCCATGAAATTTGACATGCTTACCATGTTAGATGTTAGGATTGAATGTGTTTTATTTGATGATTTTTGAGATTGTTTGGGTTGACTTTTGATGCAAGTCATTCTGTTGACTTTTGTGTGCTTTCATTTGCCATGCCTTGCCTTCTTTTGCTTATGAGTTGATGATGATGCATGATGTGATTGTGAGTCCAATTGAGGAAGCTTTTTAAATGTTTGAACATGAATTGGGTTGACTTTTCTTTGCTGTTTTGACCTTTTCTTTCATCTTTGACCCTAGGCTAGTCCTAGTGGTCTTTTAAGCTTACAATTGAGTTAATGTTTCAGGTTAAGCACCAATGCCTCAAAGATCATTCAAATTTGATTGAGTTGGATTATATATATCATGTGCTAACCCTTGTTTTGTAGGTGTGACTCATATAGTTGAGTCTTGTGCTATGCACCTTGGTCCCTCTGTGTTGACTGTTTATTCATTCCTTTTGATTTAAACTGTTGAACTGTCTACTGATTGGTTTGACTTTTTCAGGTACCCTTAGTTGCTTTATTTGCTTGCTTTGCTATTTAGAAATTGCTTGAGGTATAATTACTTCTTCTTCATGTAGTCTGGAGACCCGGTCTGTTACTTGGCCGGGCAAACTGTCTGAAGTCCTCCTTAAGAGGCCATGCTTGTGTGTGTTTAAAATTGTCCCAAGCAGGAAAAGTCCTTCAAGTAAGGCAATTGGTAGATCAAAGGGATAAGCAACCTATCCCCTACTATTCAGTGAGTCCTCTCCTTGCTCCCATTACATGGTTGTAGCATTGAGATAAAAACCCAAGATCAATCGAGTCAATAATGTGGAAAGAGCTCCATCTTTCTGAGCTCCCACACTTTCTGATATGCTCTCCCTGATCAGGGATAGAAGCAATGAGGCACACCCCTCATCTCCTTTCATCTGCTTCACCTTAGCCCCTCAATGGCAAGGTTAAGAGCACACTTCACCCCATTCCAGAGGTTTGTTTGTTGAGGTTGATATGACCCCTCGACTAAAACCTAACCCTTGTGTGAGCCTCTTGTGTGCATATAGTGTGTGCTTCCTGTGATTGTGTTTTGCTTGCTTTGCCTCTTAGGTTTAGCTTAGACTTGCTGCTTGTGCAAGTTAGGTTTAGTTTAGACTAATCCGTGCTTGTTTTCGCCCTCGTTGCGATCCTTTCTCTCGCCCTCGTTGCGATCGAGACTTTCCCTTTCTCTTGCCCTAGTTGCAATTGAGACCTTTGTCCCCCCGTAGCCGAACTACGGCAACTCTGATTCTCATGTTCAGATGAGATACGTAGGCACGAGACGCGATGTCTTGTCGAGTTTGACTAACCACTAACACTAATTCTTTTCTCTCGCCCTCGTTGCGATCGAGACCTCCCCTTTCTCTTGCCCTAGTTGCAATCGAGACCCTTGCTTCCTGTGCAAGCCTTGTCTAGGATAGGTTGGCCCGTGTGCCATTTAGCTAGAAACCTTAACTTAGGGTCGACTTTGCATGACAACATCTAGGCTCGAGTCGTAGTCTCCCTAGAGTTGTGTCTCCCTCTGTTATCTGGTTAGGCTAGATCCTTGTCCCTGCGTAGGGGAACTACATCGCCCTGATCTTCACACCAGATGAAGTATGTAGGCAGGAGATTGAGCAGATCTCTCCGGGCGCTTTTTTTTCTTTTTTTTTGTGCGTGTTTGGCAACTTTTAGGCTCGAGCTCTAGTCTCCCTATTAGTTCGCGTGTTCGCCTTTTTTCTTTTTCAACCTTTTGTGTCTTAACCACCCCTGCGTGTGTTTTGGTTCGGATGCTGATGTAAGTCCAGCGATTGGCATTCAGGCTCCATGTTTGCGTTTGCCTGTGTGTTTGTTTGCTTGTGTGCGTGTCAGCCGAGCTACGAATGCTCTGATTCTTCTCTCGTCCGAGAAGATACGTATGCATAAGGTGCGATACCTTAGCGAGCATGTGTCGTTTCCCCAGTCCGAACTACTTCGACTCTGATGTCTATGCCTGATAGACTAAGTAGGCCCAGGATGCGACATTCTGCCGAGTCAGTTTCAGTCAGTTTCTTTTGTCTCTTTTCAGCCAGTGTGTGTGAGTTTGAGCAGTGTTTAGCAACCAATTTTCCTTTCTAGTGTGCGTGGATCCCGTAGAGTACGACGGATGCGTAGGGGTGCTAATACCTTCCCTTCGCATAACCGACTCCCGAACCCATCCTCTTTGGTCGCGAGACCATGTTCTTTCCTAGGTTTACTTCGAGCGTTTCCTTTCCCTCTTTTGGGATAAATAACGCACGGTGGCGGCTCTGTTGTTTTTTTCTTTTCCCGCCGGTTTTTCGCGTAATGCGACACATAGCTTTTGTATCAAATACTGAAGAGGATTCAGAAGAAGGAGATATTGGAGGTGATGAAAGCATATCAGAAGTTATAGCCATGCTTGGAAGACAGTTCAACAAGTTTATAAAGAAGATTGATCAAAAAGGTAGACCAAATGTCAAGAACATTTCGTCTGACATCAGTAGAAGATCAACATCTGAAGAAAAGTTCAACCAAGGCAAGGGAATCCAGTGTCATGGATGTGAGGGTTTTGGACACATTAGAGCTGAATGTCCTACCTTCCTCAAGATGCAAAAGAAGGGACTCTCTGTCACCTGGTCTGATAGAGACTCTGAGAGTGAATCAGAAGGAGAGTCTGCAAAACATGTCACTGCACTAACTAGCGTTTGTGCCTCTGATGATGACTCAAGTGGAGATGAACTTACATTTGATGAACTTGCTGCTTCGTATAAAGAGTTATGTGTCAAAAGTGCAGAAGTGTGTATCTAAGGAGAAAAGCAGAAGAAACTCATCAAGGAGCTAGAAGCTGAGAAGAAGAAGCATCTGACAATCATAGATGGTCTAAATGGTGAGATAACCTTGCTGACCTCTAAGCTAGACCAAATGACAAAATCCATCAGAATGCTGAATAAAGGAACTGACACTTTGGAAGAGATTCTAAAGGTGGGACAGAAATCAGGAACCATGTCTGGTTTAGGCTTTGTTAAGGAATCCTCATCTGACTTCAAAAGCTCAAAGGCCGAAGTCCAGAAAATCAAGCAGAAGTCACAACCAATGTCACGACATCATGGAAACAGGAGGATTAACCATCAAAAGAAGAATTTTCAAAGATGGAGATGCCACTACTGTGGTAGATTTGGTCACATAAAACCCTTCTGTTACAGGCTGCATGGTTATCCTAACCAGGCCCCTCAAGTCATACCTAAGCAGAAGGCATCTAAGCATAATGCCCCCATCAAGAAACAACAATGAGTTGCTAAATTAGCTCACACATCTCTAAGGGCATCTACCAGAGAAGACTGGTATTTTGATAGTGGTTGCTCAAGACATATGACTGGGATGGAGAACTTATTGGTAGATATACAACCTCATACTACCAGTTATGTGACCTTTGGTGATGGAGCTAAAGGAAAAATCAAAGGTGTTGGTAAGCTGGACAGTCCTGGAGTTCCAGAACTGAATAATGTGGTGTTAGTAAAAGGACTAACTACTAATCTCATCAGCATAAGCCAACTATGTGATCAAGGCTTCAATGTATAGTTCACTAAGGAAGAATGTGTTGTGAAGAATGGAGAAAACAAGGAAGTAATGAGAGGATCCAGATCCAAAGGTAACTGCTATCTATGGGAACCTGAAATCTCAAACTACTCCTCAATGTGCTCCTTAGCCAAGGAAGAACAGGAAGTGAAGTTGTGGCATAGAAGACTTGGACATCTTCATTTAAGAGGAATGAAGAAGATCATATCCAAGGAAGCAGTTAGCGGAATCCCAAAGCTGCTTATTGATGAAGGAAAAGTCTGTGGAGAATGTCAGGTTGGCAAGCAAACCAAGATGTCGCATCCGAAGCTTGGACATCCTACAACACCCAAAACTCTGGAACTTTTGCACATGGACTTAATGGGACCTATGCAGGTTGAAAGTCTTGGTGGGAAGAGATATGCGTATGTGGTTGGTGACCATTCCAAATACACGTGGATAAGCTTCATTAGAGAAAAATCAGATGCATTTGATGTCTTCAAAGATCTATGCATAAGACTCCAAAGAGAAAAGGATAGTAGTGGTGTCAGAATAAGAAGTGACCATGGAAAGAAGTTTAAAAATTCCAAGTTTGATGATTTCTGCTCATCTGAAGGAATAAGTCATGAGTTGTCCTCACCTATTACTCCTCAACAAAATGGAGTTGTTGAAAGGAAGAAACAGAACTGTTTATCATTATCCACTGCAGAAGCTGAGTACATAGCAGCTGGAAGCAGTTGTTCCCAACTGGTATGGATGAAACAGATGATGACTGAGTACAATGTCACTCAGAATGTCATGACATTGTTCTGTGACAATCTCAGTGCCATCAACATTTCAAAGAATCCTATCCAACACAGCAGGACCGAACATATTGACATTAGACATCACTTCACAAGAGATCTGGTAGAAGACAAAGTGATTACCTTGGAACATGTGGCAACTGAACTACAACTTGCTGACATATTTACAAAGGCTTTGGATGCTACTCAGTTTGAGAATTTAAGGGGCAAGTTGGGAATATGTCTTTCTGAGGAATTATAGCAACTAAGGATGTTAGGAATTTACTGTTTAATAATTCAAATTATTAAACAATTGGAAGTATGCTCTAATTGGTCAACAGATAATAGTTATTTCACTTGCAACAAGTGTTATGTAATGTTGGAAAAGGAATTTATTGTTAAATTGTCCGAAGTGTGCTGTGGCAAAAGATGTGGTGCAGATGGTTGGATGCTGGCAGTCCTCATTGATGCCTGTTTGTAATTTTTTTGGGCTCTTAATGAGTTCCTTGGATTTGTTCATTATCTTAACTATCACAGTTGTGTATGATGATGAGGGTGAAGGGTTGATAAGTGTTGATGTGGAATGTGGAAGCAGTTGTGTATGTAGCTGAACTGAAAGACAACTATTATTGAAGGAAGTGCACAGGTGTTACAGATGTCAAAGAGGATGTCTGATATGGTGCACAAGTGTTGATGTTGAAGCAGATGTCAGAATGACATTCTGGCTGATACAAGTGCTGGAGTATGTATGCAGAAATTTAGGGGGAGAAGGAGTACCCTTGTGCATTTGTGTGTCTTACTAGTTGCATTTGTGTGTCTTACTAGGTGTTGTTTTTGTTGCACAGATTTAGGGGGAGGAGAAGTACCCTTGTGAATGTGTGTATTACTAGTAACTATAAAGCTAGTAATTGTGTTGCTTCTACTGCCGTTTAAACTACTGTTATGTTGTTTAACTGCTGATAGTTTACCTTGTGAACAAAAAGGACAAATATATGTTTTAGCCAAAGGGGGAGGTTGTTGATTCTTAGTGTTGGCAGCAATTTTGGTAAAACAAAGAGTGTTCACAAGATGTTATGTGTGATGTATTAACATAAGATATCCTATGTACCTGCTGGAGTTCAAGAACATGTTCATGCAGGATTGTACCTGCTGGAAGTTATAAAAGGAATTATTGAATTATGCAGGATTTTCCTAGGATGTCAGACCCGATGTCATGACATCCTGTACACAGAATACTCAGTGTGAATGTCTGGTGTTTTGTGATTGCACACTCAATGGCATTCTATGTATGATTGTAGATTTGATTTGTGGTTATCTTCTTGATCAAAGTTGTGAAGCAAGATCAAGAGTGTGCTTTCTTGATTGAAACTGTGAAGTAAAATCAAGCCTGTGTTTCTGAAATTTGCTTGTAATTTTGTCTGTTTTGGTCTGTAATATTAAGTTGCTTTGGCAAAATTTTTGACAAAAAGGGGGAGTAACACCTGTACCCCAGGACAACAGATTTCTGTGAAGTTGAAGGTCCTCTAAACAAGAGGTTATGTTGTTGTTTGCTATCTGCTTGTGCTGCTGCTGTTTGAAGTTTAACTTCTATGTGTGTTGAGTGTATTAGCTAAATTGATTCTCTGCTTGGATGTGTTCTCTGCTTGGATGTGTGCTTTCTGCTGCCGTGAACTCTGTTGTGATGCCAAGTTGTTTTAGCCAAAGATTTGCCAAAGGGGGAGTTTGTAGATGTTTTTGATTGGCTGCATTTTGTGTTAAAACACTTACTGTACTTAGATGTCTTGACTGATGTCATGACTTGCTTAAGTAGTATGTTGCAGGATTAGCTAATATAGGATTTACTGAATGTCAAACTGAATGTTATGACATTCATCTCTGACAACAGATACTGAATTATAGGCTAATCAGTTTATCTGTTATAGTTCAGTATTTATTTCAGGTTGTGTTTCAGGAACTAACAGCTGAGCTAATACAGGATTTACTGAATGTCAAACTGAATGTTATGACATTCATCTCTGACAGCAGATACTGAATTATAGGCTAATCAGTTTCTCTATTATAGTTCAATATTTATTTCAGGCTGTGTTTCAGGAACTAACAGCTGAGCTACAATTAAGAGACCTAGCATATAGCATACTGTCTGGATGTCAAACTGAATGTTATGACATACATTCCTGAAAGCATATGCTAAAGTGTAGGCTAGTTAGTTTTTCTGTTATGCTTCAGTATTTATTTCAGGCTATTTTTCAGGAAGCTAACAGCTGTGCTAAAATCCAGGAAACTAACAACTGTGCTAAAATTAAGATACCTAGCATATAGCCTATTTGTTAGCACCCTAATATGTGGAAATTAAGTTAACTTGCTTAACCTTAATTTTAGGAAATTCAAGTACAAGGCCCAAGTGCTGCATTATAAAAGGATGGCAATCCTACTTTCAGCAATTCAGTGATTTGAAGCGTGAAGAATTTAATATATCAATATATATCACTGCTGTAATTTTTGTGTGTCTTGTATTAGGTTTTACTTGTGAGCCAAGCAATTATCACCTAGATGATTGCATTGGACTAGGGTGTTCATTGAGTTGTAATTGTTGTGTCACTCTAACCTTTTAAGCGTGAGTGTTGTGTTTCTTGATTAAAGCTTTTAAGCACAATCAAGAGTTGTTTGAAGTATAACTTCACCACTGACTTTAAACTTATTAAAGGTTGTAATCATTGCTGTGATTGAGGGGGAGTGAGTAGGAACTCAGGTCTTAGTTTAGATTGAAATTGCATTGGGTAGGTCTTAAGTGATAGGATTAAACAGTTGGTTTAAGTCCTGAATTAATACCTCTTATAGTGGATTTCCTCCCTGACTTGGTAGCCCCCAGACGTAGGTGTGTTTGTCACCGAACTGGGTAAACAATTCTCTGTGTTATTTACTTCCCTTTACATTTACCTTCTGCATCATTCCTGTCTGCGCAGAATTGGATGTCATAACATTTAGTGTGACATCGATAGTCTGTTACTAGAATTTCAATAGATATAAGGGCAAATGAGTTATTGTACATATGATCATTATCACTAAAATGTTATGTCATATCACACGACATTCTCGTCACTTGGATAGCAGTGATGTGTTACTAGATACCGCTCACTGTTTATAATATTAAATACATAATTTAATATTATTATCAACGTTACGAAAATTTATAGGATCACACGCATAAAGTACTGATAGTGGAATTGACAATTAAATTAAATAAGATATAATTTAATTATGTATTAATAATATTTAAATTATTTAATACCCATTAACATATATATAATTTATTTGATTAAATTTGATTTAATTAAATAAATAAAAATTAACAGTTAAATAAATTAAATATGATTTAATTTAATTAATATTTTATTACAAAATTAATTAAATATAAATAATATCTATTTAATTAAAATTATTTTAATTAAATAAGATTTAGCTTATTTTGGAAAAGTGCATATGTGAATAATATCTATTTAGCTTATTGATAATATCTATTTAGTATCAATAATTGAATATGTGAATAATAATAATATAAGGCCAAGTGTATGGTTCTATTATTTATTTTTATTATTGATGATAATAATAATAATAATAATAATAATAATAATAATAATAATAATAATTTATTATTATAAATAATAATATAATAATAAAATGTTTATTATTTAATACTAAATATTAATATCACGTGTTTGTATAATTTTGATGTTTGTTGTTGATTATGTTTCAGAATCCGACATTTGTATGGTGAAGCGACGATACTTTGATCATCCATAAATGAAACAAATATAATTGATAAATTTATATATGATATAAAAATTTATAATGCAAAATTAGTGTATTTGATACACTATTGTGTTTCGTCTATTAAATTAGTGTAATGATTCTTATACATTTGAATGATAAATGTGTATTTTGTTTCGGAATCCGACATTTATATGGTGAAATAATGATATTTCAATCAATCATATTGAATAATTGATCATTACGTTCTGATGGTATGAACTTTTACGTTAAGGTTTGTGACGGTGCAAGAGTTGTGTCTTTAGGATTCGCTAAAAGTATCAAATTTTGATATGTCAATATTTATAAATTGATAATCTATTATTATTATTATTTATTATTTAATCATTTATTATTAAATAAATTGATATACGGTTATGACCTTAGATTTTGATGTTTGTTTATTTTAAATACGGTTTGCATGTCGTGATTTATTTTATTTAAATACGGTATGTGTGTCGTGATTTATTTTAATTAAATACGACTTATGTGTCTTGCTATTTAATTATTTATTTTATTTATATAAATATTATAATTATTTGAGTTCAAGAGTTGAAGAGAAGACAACGGTAAACAATGACGTTAGTGGAGAAGCTTGAGAAGCTTACTAGTGGGTCAAAGAATTGTAATAAAATAGTTTATTTAATTCTTGCGTTTTAGGTGGGTTTTTTTACCGAGATAACCCAATTTTTCGAAAAAATTCCCAAAATAACCCAGTTTTCAGCAAAATTCCCAATCTACCCCACTTTTAGGAGGTGTCTCCAATTGAATTGGCGACTCCTCTTAAAAATTGCAAGGAGGCGCCAATTGGATTGGCTAGGGCAGGTGCCCTAGCCAATCCAATTGGCACCTATGTGTAATTTTTAAGAGGAGTCACCAATTCAATTGGCGACACCCTTAAAAAGGCTCAAATGGCAAAACCTCCAACATGAAAGTTGTAGATATTTTCAAGACAATGAATTTGGACATAAATTTTGCATAATTTGGAATTTTTATGAGAAAGTTATGGGCAGTTGAAGTTGGACTTCTGATTTTTTCAACTGTTATCTGACCTATAATGTCTTGCATTATCGCATGTGTTTCTTTTAGAAATATGAAATTTTGTCCAACATAACATTTGAAGTAGACATCTCAAATTTTGCAATGCACTTGGTCCTACCTCAAAATAATTAAAAATGAGTGAGTTAGGTCCTTGCGAACTTGACCCAAAATTACGGTTTCTGTCAAAACATGTGTATGTGAATTTTGCCAAAAGGGACCAACTTCAAGCCCTTCTGTTTGAATGATAAAAACCTCAAATGACAAAACCTTTAACATAAAAGTTGTAGATATTTTCAAGATAAAGAATTTGGACTAAAATTTTGCATCATTTGCATTTTTGTTTAGAAAGGTATGGGCACCTGAACTTGGACTCTTTGACATTTCAACTGTTATCTGACGTATAATGTTTTGCATTATCCCATGTGTTTCTTTTAGAATTATGAAATTTTGTTCAACATAACATTTGAAGTAGACATCTCAAATTTTGCAATGCACTTGGTCCCACCTCAAAATAATTAAAAATGAGTGAGTTAGGTCCTTGCGAACTTGACCCAAAATTAGGGTTTCTGTCAAAACATGTGTATGTGAATTTTGCCAAAAGGGACCAACTTCAAGCCCTTCTGTTTGAATGATAAAACCCTCAAATGACAAAACCTTCAACATAAAAGTTGTACATCTTTTCAAGACAATGAATTTGGACTAAAATTTTGCATCATTTGCATATTTTTTTAGAATTTTAGTACCTTTCTCAAAAAAATTGCAAATGATGCAAAATTTTAGTCCTCGAGAATTTATGATAAGGTTCAAGTCGAATGTCTAGATATAACATATCTTATAATTGTTGTCATCACAGAAAATGATATGATCATTAACCTCGAGAATTTTCTTTTAAAATAAGAAATACAAGATATGAGAAATGTAAAAAAAAATTGTCAGGGTCTTTTCTATACAAGTTAGGAATCCAAATGGATCTAAAATAGTTTTGAAATTTAAAATTTGGATTTCTTATAGACCAAATAGTTGGTCACAAGTTCTATTTGAGATTGTCTTAGATGGGTAGATTAAATTCATTATGAATATATTTTTAAATATATCTACCACATCTTATTGAAAAGAAAAGAAAGTAGTTTGTGATGATAAATAGATGAATTATAAAAGGAATGTGATTAATTTTATATTATTTTGTATTTTTGAAGAAAAATACGATTCTAAAGGAATACAGTGATTTCATGTGTTGAAAGAAGCAAATTGTTAATGTTTATCAAAATACGATTCTAAAGGAATACAGTGATTTCATGTGTTGTAAGACTTTTTTTTCCATCCATTTAGTTATAGAAAGTCAAATTATCTACTTCTACATCATGGGTATGCGATACTATATATATATATATATATATATATATATATATATATATATATATATATATATATATATATATATATATATATATATATATATATATATATATATATATATATATTAATCTCACATTTATAAGAATGTGAAGAGTCTTTAAAGAAGTAGGATGTTGATTATAATTTGAGTTATCTTGTGTCTAGAATGGATCAACGAGTTTTTATTGATTATAAGAGCTTATGGTTAAAACTTAGATTAAAGCTGGGAATGAAGTCAAATAATTGTTATTAAGTTTCATTTAGTAAAGGAAACATTAATTCTAAGTCTTGTATTAATAAGACCAGGAGTGCGTGTTTTGATAATGGACAACTGTTGTTATGATTATCTAAAATAATGGTTTCAATACTAAATCAAGCAGCGGATTTGAGTCCTACGATCTTGATAAGCTCATTTATAACAAATGTAGGATGAATCAAATAAGATTTGAATCTTGTATATATCAATGACATTAATGTTTAGTCCAAATAAGGGAGAGATGCATTTTCAAAGTCTGAGAATATATTGTTGGATTCATTTGGTTTTATATCATTTGATAAATGCAAGTCTTAATTTTGGAAGATATGTCTAATGTCTCAAATTATCGACTAAAGTGAAAAGACATATGATATATCTGGATCATATACATGTGTGATGTATATGAACCTCTAAACATATTTGCTAGATGAAATTTGTTTCTCTTACTTCATTTATATTACTGACAAACTCAATAATTATGGATTTGTGTATGTGAAACGAGTTAGAATTCTTTTGAGAAGAGTTCAAGGATGAAGTAGAAGGAAATAACTCAAAAATGTATTAAGACCATACAAATTGTTCGTTGTGGTAAATATGAATATAAAGAATATAATGATAATTTAAATCGTATCATGTTTGACATTATTCGATATAATATAATATAATTATATCTTTATGACTCTTTTTTATAAATTATTTTACATACAATTATTATTATCCATAACCAATTCCATTTAAAGTAGTCGTAGAGACACCATATTTGATATGGAGGTAAGAGTATATAGTTTGTCTTTATGATCATTTGATTTGTAAGGTTTATTAAGTAAACTAGATCACAATCTAGATGAAGATGTATTTATCTATGTATCCTAATGAAAATTAGGGATACATATTGTATAACATTTTATAGGACAAAATTGTTTTATCGCTAGAATTAGAGTCTTCATTTAGAGGTATTATGTATCTAAAGGAGTCAGTGAGAGTGATATAGAATTTGAAGAAATTTAAACACTAGAAAAATACATATCTTAATGAGAATGAAACATGAACCAACTCAACAAGGGAGTTTTTGTTGTAACATTGGTTCATGTAGCATGAGATTTGGAGAAGATCATAAATGATCTCGGTTCTAAGAGGTGTATAAGTTGTCTAAATCCATTTATAGATTAGATAAAACCTTTTTGAGTTGAATCCTTTTATTAATGAGGTTTTATGAAAACTTGGGTTAATAAATGTCAAGTTTAAATCGTGTGCACATAAAAGGTTAGTGAGAGTATTTGCATTAATCTAGTATAGTATGTAGGCGACATACTAATCATAAAAACAAAATCCCTACAATGCCAATGTAGGACATAGTTAAGGAAATGGTTTTGATGAAATGCTTATGCGAGGTTTCCTAAAAGGTTAGGAATCAGAATCTATAGAAATAGATGGTTGATGAATCTCAATCCTAGCACAAGTACATATTCTAACTAAGTGTTGAGACACCTAATATGCGTAATCTCACATTAAGATTATTACATGTGTAGCATGATGTTTTGTCTAACAGACAATGCCTTACCTCATTGGATGAGAAAAAGGATAATATAATATGTATTGCACTAGATGCGCCATATGTTATGAGCATAAACAATAAGTACCAAAATGATTGAAGTGTTCATTACTAGATCACTATCAAGAAGGTCCATGAATATCTTAAAAGAACTTGGTGTTCCTTTTCTTGAGAGTAGATGGGAATAATCATTGTAAAGGAGTTACAATGATGTTATTCCAAAATTTATGAACTATATATTCATATCACAATATAAATTAAATGTTATGCGTTGATGACAACTGTATAAGTTGAAAAGGTTTCAGACAGTTGTGATCACGACTTAGTATGTCTATCGAAATGATTAACTGCAAGTGCACAGTCGTATCACATAGTTTTAAAAAGATATCGAACCCAAAGGACCAAAAACCAAACTATCGTTATCTAAAGTTACTATGTAAAGTTAAGGCTAATGATTGTTTTATTTTTTAGATTAAGTGAATCTAGAAATAAAGTTGAAAGGAAAATAATAATATAAGGAAAATATCCAATAAAGAGGCATCGGTATGTAAATTACATCATTCTTCGAGGATTCAGTAAATAATTAACATGCAATAAGATAAATTACTTTTCAGTAGAAAATATCAAATTAAAAGACTTTGTCTCACACTCTCATGTTATTGACTCGGGCTATACTCTTAAGCCAAAATATTTTGCTCTCGCTCACTCACCTGAATTAAAAGTATTTTTTGGAAATTGATAAATCATAATTAATCCTAAAGCATTATCGCTATGTTTAGGATTAATGCCTAGAAACCACTGTCCGGTTAAAATCTCAAACTCCCGCTCTGTTGATTTATAACCTTAATGAGTTTTCACTCTCGTGCAAAAACCTTTTTAATTTAGAATTGGAAACCACAGCCAGAAAAAATAATTTATAAAAATTAACATTAATTATTACCGAATTTCGTCGGGACGACGGTCCTTACATGCCGATGTCAAAAGGTTTAGCTAGACATGATTTAAAACTTAATCGTATAGTTATAATTATTAAACATGAACATAATCATGATCAAAATTGAGAATCACAAGCATATAAATAGTATTATGCAATTAGACCAAATGAAAGCGGAAACTAAAGAAATATGCAATTAAAAGAACCTGATGAACAATAAAACTATATTAAACTTCGGAGAATTCTTCGAGTACAAATAGCAAATTGGAAATATAAAGATGTCGGCACGCTCAATCCAAGCAACAAGTAAACTTAAGAACTAAGGTGCAATAGCCTCCCGATGTGGAAGAACTATCACTTTTCAGGTATTTCTACATAAAACTAGGAATCAAAATTACACTATAAAAACTTGGATTCTGTTTTTTCTTTGGAACTGCCTTTTTATACTGGTAAAAAGGAGTTGAACTTCCCTAAATTTGTGTGGAAGTGGTTGAGGTAAAATAGGGGAGCTTTTGACCATGTTTTGTGCAGTTGCTGAAAAACTGCATTGCGTGCCTGTGGCGAACGCTACAGGGCCATGGCGAACGCCATGGTACTAAAACTTTGAGGTGACGTGGTAGGGGGACATGGAGAATGCCACAAGCCCATGGCGAACGCCACATGCCCAAAACCTGCATTTTCAGTCTGTTTCTTCTTTTCTTCCCTTTTTCTTCATTTCTTCTCTTTTCTTTATTTCTTTCTCACACGCGAGTTCTGCACCGACAAGTACCTGAAACAGGGAATAACACCAGCATAATACAATAAAACATACACAAAATTATACTAAAATTCATGCAAATCGAGTCAAATAAACTATATAGTTTCACGTTATCAAACTCCTTCATACTTGAACCTTTGCTTGCCCTCAAGCAAATGTTACACTTGTGATATGAAAATTCGGAGACTCTTAGCATATAGATCCATGAAAAAGCACATAAACAATCAAATAATCATTCTAAAGCTACAAACTTCGCTTTGGTTATAATTGCTTAAATAGGTACTAATCGGTACACTAAGGATATCGTAAAACATTATTCCGCAATTGCGGTCATGAGTCTCCCTACATGCAAACAAATCTAAATGATGTCATTATATCACAAACTTATCAACTCACCTTTTATTTTTCCGTTCAAGTGTGATCACATTAAGCCCGTTATCTCTCACACTTATAGAATGAAGATCTGTTAGTGACTTTGGTCTTATCTTTTACATTCGGTTTCCCGGTTTGGGGGTTGATTATGGCATTTAAGTGGTATAAGCCCCCTCCCAAATGGTAATCGCAGGGGATCGGACCGTAGTCTGCCCTACCAAGTTTAGTGCCAAATACCACTAAACCAACTATGATTGGTATTAGTAATTCAATTCTCAATATATTTCATTCAATATCATTTTTTTATTCTTTGGGCCAAACACTTATTTGCATCAGTCTCCTACGTAAAGCATGACCAAGATGGTGCTGACCTCCTGAACTATTTTATTAGGTAAAGATACAAGGTTTTTGACATAATGAATATTCAAATTATTTCGCACGTTTAGGAGACTTAGGCTCTAAAACGATACTGATCTTGCACACAAATCTCCCAAGATTTTACAATTAAACCTCAATGTCATTTGTAACTTAGAACTTTCTAATTGTGAAGTGATTTTCTTGAAAATAAATTGTTGTTATGGCTCAAGAAATGGGAAGATTAATAAATAGTGGAAACCACGCATAAAGACTCGACAACACATGCATTGACTCAATTAACACAAAACAATTAAATTAGAAGTGGAAATGGATAAAACAATAAATCTACCTAAGAAAGTTGTAAATAAAAGCGATAAAGTTCCTCCCCCACACTTAAACGGAACATTATCCCTAATTTTTTGATAAAAGGTGGAAAAGGAAGATACAACCTGAATGGATTAATCAATGACGACCTCGACCTCGTGCTCGTCCATACTGTAAGAGCCCAATTTTGACCCTAAGATCCCTCATGCAACCTCACCATATGCATTAGCATTGGGATCATACATTGGAATTCTCCTTACCCCTCTTTCATTGGGTTTGTTTTGGGAGAGATCACCAAGAATCATGTGATTATATCATACTTGTATATTATCATTTTACTAACCAAAATACCAAGAATATGTCTTTGCATTTGTCTAACTCTTTTGTAGGAAGGGCATGATCCCCTTAATCTATCAAGTTCACATCTAGGGTTTAAAACCCCCATTGCTAAGAGAATAACCAAGGAATGATCCAAAAGAGCTCTAAGCATCATATATGAGTCCCAATGATCTCTACATGTTATTTTGATCAAGAATTCTTCAAGAGTTTGGAATTAGTTTGCCTTGGAAACCCTAGTTCATCTAGGTATCTTGTGTAACTTCTTCAACAATCTTCCTCACTAATTGATCAAATTTCTCAAGGGACACTTCAAATTCTATCATTTCATGTATATATGATATACCATGAGCCCAAAAAGTCAAGAGAATTGCAAGATAGCATGTTCGTTGATGGTGGTTGGCCAGATGAATTCATCTGATCAAAATTGGGTCTCCCCAGACCCTATCTGTTGGTGTAAGCCCTAAAGGCCAATACTTTTGGTACTTGTATCGAATTATTTATTAATAATAAAAGGATTTTTCTTTATTATGTTTGTCTACTAAAGTCCCTAAAATAGATAGTCCGTTTAATGTATCAAGTGTGACTTAATCATGAGATCACATTAAACATAAGGACACTATTCTTAAAGTATCCATAGTCGAGCTTTATTGTGAAGTGGGATAACATTAAAGCATTAAGACTATTATGTATATAGACTGATGATCACATCTCATGGATCATGGATAAGGAGTTATCAAGTCTTAAACATAGGTATGAATATTAAGAGTAATATTTATACTGGATTGACCCGCTATGAGAATACTATATAGAATGTTATGCAAAATGTCATAAGTTATTCTCATGGTGATAATGGTGTATACCACCCTTCGACCTGAAACCACTATGGACCCTAGATGTATAGTCGAGTGCCTTATTGCTGATCAAACATTGTCCATAACTGGATGACCATAAAGACAGTTGATGGGTACTCCACGAAGCATGCTAAGGGACATGAGTGACCTAGATGGAATATACTCATCCTGCGTAACAGGATAAATGTCTACGGGCCCAATATTGATCTGGACAAGGATGACACGGTCTATGCCTTGTGTTCAATATAGACATAAGGGTAAAAGGGTAATTGTACACATAAGTATTATCACAAAAGGATTTGTCAGATCACATGACATTTTTGTGTCTTGGGTAGTAGTGATGTATTGCTAGATACCGCTCACTGTTTATTATGTTAAATACGTGATTTAATATAATTGCCAATGCCGCGAAAACCTACAGGGTCACACACAAAAGGACGGATTGATGAGAGATAGAGTAACTAAGGAATACTGTAATGTACGGTGCATTTAAGTGAATTGTAGAACATCGTTAGGTACGATGTACTTAAGTAGAATACGAAATATATTAAGGTACCATGCGCTTAAGTGATTTTGGCATATTATAAGATATGGGCCACATACACTTGAGTGGGCTTTTTAGCTTACAGCCCACACAAGTGGTTCTATAAATAGAATCCTTGTGTAGAAGCATTGTGCAGTTGCAATTTCGTTTCTCTCTCTCTCTCTCTCTCTCTCTCTCTCTCTCTCTCTCTCTCTCTCTCACACACACACACACACACACACACACACACTCAAAGCCTTCATTCGTAGCAGCTAGCACTGAGATGGAAGAAATCCGTTCGTGTGGACTGAGTAGAGGCGTTGTCATCGTTCAACGTTCGTGATCGCTCCGTAGATCTGCATTAAAGGTTACAATCTCCACAAGAGGTAAAGATTTTATCACTGATGATGCCCATTCATAAGGATCACTAAAGGATAAATTTTAAATTCTGCTGCATTTTGGATCGCTCTTCTCCTTCAGTGGTATCATAACCACTTACGGAACCATGTATCTGATAGCTGTTTATTTTCTGTATTTTCTGTATTAATACGATTAAAAGACAGAATGAATCAAAGAATAAATGAGTAATTAAATTTGGCATCATGTGTGTACGATTTGGATGATTGATGTTAACTATGCTTCGGAATCCGACATTAGTATGGTGAAGCAGCGATACATCGATCGTCCATAGGTTATGCAATTGAGATAGATCAAGTTATATATATGATATAAGTAATCCTGATGCAAAACACGGTATATATGATATATTGTTTCTGTTTCGTTCATTCAAAGACTTAATGGTTGTTTTCCTTTGAGCGATCAATGGTTGTTTGCTTCTTGATCCGACATTAGTATGGTGAAGTAATGACGTGTTGATCAATCATACTGAATCAACAATCGAGGTGTGTTTGACGATCTGAAATTGGTGCATTAGGGTTAATGACGGCACAAGGGTTGTGTTGTCAAAAAGTTATGCGATTAGGGTTGTGACTGCGTAAGAGTTGTGTTTTAAAGTGTCAAGTGTTGATGCGAAAAACGACGTCGATTTCAAATGAATTGTTCATTAAAAATTTCGGTCAGAGGCGCTGCCCTTACAACTCTGCAAGGGGGCGCTTCCCCCTTGACCCCCGTCCGCGGACCGGGTAGCGAACCCCCGGCTAACTCTGCGTAGTGTGATCGGTCGCCGAAATTTAATTTGGTTTTAATTAATTAAAAGAATTAAAATTAATAATAATGTGTTTATTATTATTGTCTTGTGGTGATCGGTTATGGCCTTAGTTTTCCTTTATTTTTTTTTGGGTTTTTAAAATACAACCTGCGTGTCGTGCCTCTCTTTTAATCTGTTAATGTAACTTCTTTTCTCATCTCACTCCCTCGTATCTAAAACGAGTTTCTTTTATGTAATGTAATGTTATGAAGAAAGAGAAGAATTCAATATCAAAGGAGGACAACCTTGAAGATCTTGCTTGGAGAAGCTTAGATCGTTATTAGGTTAGCTTAGGTTCTCTCATTGGCTTGGGAGAACAATTGCGCTAGGGGCCATAACTGTTTCATTATGTATGTTGATACATGTGAATGTATATTGATGCATGTGAGAGACGATTTATATGATAAATAAGCCGGTGAGATCAGAATAATTGCAAATTCCCTCAAATTAAATATTAAGTTTATGCTTTCCAAGTTTTAGCACTCATCAAGACTAGTATCGGATAATGTAGGTTTTGCCTACGTGAGGTGCATGTTCTATATTAGTAAGGTGCGATGGGATAATTGTAATATCCAATTGCTAAAACAATGAGTCAAACTTAACTAAACAAATTATAATAAGATTATATATGTTTAGAAGCAAAAGTTGGAAATGATCCATGCGATGGATTGGAATAAGGAGTTATTCACCCAACTAAAATATTCGAGAGTTGTATTAGATACAATTGGAAGAAGTTCCTACCTAAATAACCTAGTTTTGTGTAATCCGCCTACGCGGACTTAAAACAAAGTGAAATGTGGATCTCGACCCACTAGAAAATCTTCCAACGGGATTTTTCGAATCAAATGGTGAGGGTCATTTGTTTTGAGTAAAATAGTGGGAGCATATTTAATTAAAGGCCTAATTAAATATGTTATTGATACTTACATTTTCATTATTTTCATGTAGATTACCATGACAACAAACACCTCTAACAACATTTTGCGATCAATCATTGACAAGGAAAAATTGTCTGGGACAAATTTTCTGGATTGACACCGAAATCTGAGGATTATCCTCAAACATGATAGAAAGTTGTATATGTTGGAGAAACCTGTTCCTGAAGAGGAACCTCCTAGTCCTGCACCTAAGGCAGGAAGAGATGCTTATAAGAAGCATGTCGATGATGCCAATGAAACTGCTTGTCTCATGCTAGCTACCATGAACTCAGAGTTGCAAAAACAACATGAGAACATGGCAGCGTTTGATATGATCGAACACCTGAAGATGTTCTATCAAGAGCAAGCAAGGCATGAAAGGTTTGAAGTTTCAAAAGCCCTTTTTCAAGGCAAGTTAGCTGAGGGAGCCCCTGTAGGTCCCCATGTGCTCAAGATGATTGGGTATGTGTAAAACCTTGAGAGGTTGGGTTTTCCCCTCAGAAAGGAACTTGCGACTGATTTGATCTTGCAATCATTGCCAGATAGATTAAGTCAATTTGTCATAAATTTCAATATGAATGATATGGACAAATCTCTTCCTGAACTGCTAGCCATGTTAAGAACTGCTCAGCAGAATCTGAAGTCAAAAGGGAAGTCCATTCTGATGATCGGAAATGGAAAGAAACAGAACAAAAGACCCACCAAGCAGGGTGATAAAGGGGAAGGCAAGGAAGTTGCCAAACCCAAACCCACTATTGCTGCTTTGAAGCCTAGTGGAGGCATAACAAAGGAAGGCACCTACTTCCATTGCGGTAAGACCGGACACTGGAAGAGAAATTGCCCAAAGTACCTAGAAGATAAGAAGAATGGAGTAGAGACTTCAACTTCAGGTATTTTTGTTATTGAAATTAATTTATCTACTTCTGCATCATGGGTATTAGATACTGGATGCGGTTCTCACATTTGTACCAATGTGCAGGGGCTAAAAAGGAGTAGAGATTTGGCAAAAGGTGAAGTTGAGCTACGAGTTGGCAATGGAGCAAAGGTTGTTGCTTTAGCCGTAGGAACTTATGTATTGACTTTACCTAGTGGTTTAATAATTCAGTTAGAGAACTATTATTATGTACTTGCAATTAGCAGGAATATTATTTCCGTCTCTTGTTTGGACAAGTTTGGTTTTTCATTTATAATAAAGAACAATTGTTGCTCAATTTATTTTAATGATATATTCTATGCTACTGCACAAATGAACAATGGACTATATGTCCTTGATCTTGAAATGCCTATTTATAACATTAATACTAAAAGGATGAAAACCTAATGAGTTAAATCCAACTTACCTTTGGCATTATCGATTAGGCCACATAAATGAGAAACACATTTCCAAACTCCATAAAGATGGACTCTTGGACTCTTTTGATTATGAATCATATGAGACATGCAAATCTTGTTTAATTGGAAAGATGGAAAAGTCTCCATTCACAGGAAAAGGTGAAAGAGCTAATGATCTTTTTGCCCTCATACATACTGATGTATGTGGACCACTGAACATACCAGCCAGAGGAGGTTTTCAGTACTTCATCACATTTACTGATGATTTCAGTAGATATGGTTATGTGTATTTAATGAAACACAAATCAGAGTCCTTTGAAAAGTTCAAGGAATTCAAGAATGAAGTATAAAACCAACTAGTTAAGAATATTAAAACTCTTCGATCAGATCGAGGTGGTGAGTATTTAAGCCTAGAGTTTGATGACCATTTGAAAGAGTGTGGGATCCTATCCCAACTTACTCCTCCTGGAACACCCCAATTGAATGGTGTATCTGAGAGAAGAAATCGAACCCTGTTAGACATGGTCCGATCCATAATGAGTCACATTGATCTTCCAAACTTCTTTTGGGGACATGCACTATTGACAACAGCTTACACACTTAACCGTGTTCCATCCAAAAAGGTTGAGAAGACACCATATGAGATATGGAGTGGTAAGAAACCACATATGTCTTACATGAAGATTTGGGGTTGCGAAGTTTTTGTGAAACGACAAATTTCAACTAAGCTGGAGCACAAATCTAACAAATACTTATTTGTGGGGTATCCTAAAGAAACAAGAGGGTATTACTTCTACAATCCTTCTGAGGTCAAAGTGTTTGTCGCTCGAACTGGAGTTTTCCTAGAAAAGGATTTTATTTCTAAAGGAATCAGTGGGAGGAAAGTAGAGCTTGAAGAAATTCAAGAATCACAAAGCATTGATATACCTATTGTCGCATCCTGCGAAAAATCAACCGGCGAGCTAAAAATAAAAACACACAGAACCGCCACTGCGCGTTATTTATCCCAAGATAGGGAAAGGAAACGCTCAGAGAAACCTGGAAAGGAAATGGTCTTGCGACCAAAGAGAAAGGGTAAGGGAGTCGGTTACGCAAGGGGAAGGTATTAGCACCCCTCACGTCCGTCGTACTCGACGGGATCCACGTCCTAGAATAAAGAAAAGGTTGCTAAACATCACACACACACACGGGGAACGCAGGTGGGGTTAAGAGAAGGGAGCTCGATAAGGTATCGCACCTTATGCCTACATATCTTGTCTGGAACAAGAATCAGAGCCACTGTAGTTCGGCTTACGCACGCCAAACAATACAAAACACGCAAACAAACAAGGGTGGCAAACATGGAGCCCGACAACCACTAGATGGAATTACGTCGGCATCCGAACCAAAACACACTCAAAACGGCAAACGTGGAGCCCGACAGCCAATCACTGGGCTTACGTCGGCATCCGAGCCAAACACACAACCAGATAACAAACAAACACACGCAAAAAAAGAAAAAGGTTGCCCGGAGTGGTCTCGCACGACCACCTGCCTACATACCTTGTCTGGAACAAGGATCAGGGCGATGTAGTTCCCCTGAAAGGGACTGAATTGCTAACCAGAAACCGGGGAAAGACACACGATTAGGGAGCTGAGACTCGAGCCTAATGTTGTCATGCATCGTTTACCCTAAGTTCAGTTTTCTATCCTACTTGCATAAGCAAGCCTATCCTAACCAGGAAAGAAGCAAGCACACAAGCAAACAACATACAAGCATACATCAAATGAGAACAAGCATCTCAAACAGGCATCCACACAGCACGCACTATAACCAAACAAGTGGCTCACACAATAGGTTTGACTGCCGAAGCGAGTCGTCTGTACGGGCTGGGTTTGCTCTTAACCTTGCCATTACGAGGCTAAGGTGAAGCAGAAGAAAGGTGAAGTGAGGATCAGACCTCACAGCTCTTATCCCTAACCAGGGAGAGCTTCTGACAAATGAGCATGGGTCCAGAATGGGGGAACCCTTCTATACTCAGAGACTCTGACACAATGTGCACTGCACAAGATCTTGGGCTTGTGATCTCAATGCTACAACCATGTAATGGGAGCAAGGAGAAGACTCAACTGAATAGTGGGGGATAGATTGCTTATCCCTACCTTCCACCAATTGCCTCTTTAGAGGACTTTCACCTGCTTGGCACGAAAAATAAACAACCACAATCATTGCCTCTTAAGGAGGACTTCAGACATTTATTTGCCCGGCCCGGTAACAGCCGGGTCTCCAGACTACATGAAGTCAAGAGGACCTACCTCAATGCAAGTTGCTTAAGCAACGCAAAGCAAAAGTTCACAAGGAACTGAGCAACTAAAAGTACCTGGAAACAGTCAAACACAGTTAGTACTCAGACAGACAAAGCTAAACAGCAAAAGTTTTAATCAGTTAATCTATACAGATCAATGCACAACAAAGCAAGCTCAAAGCTTAAACCCAAACTTCACAACCTACAAAACAATGTTATGTTAGTGTACAAACATCAAACAACATCAATTGCATTTAACTTGATTCATTCTCCATGTGCATTATGCTTTTGATCCTGAAAAATCAAGCAAATATTAGCAACAAGACCACTAGGCTAAGCCTAGGGTCCAAAGGCAAGAAAAATTCCTAAACAGCAAGGTATCCACCAACCAAACTCAAATTAAAGTCAAACAAGAGCAAACAGCATTGGTCTCATGTTTATATCATTCATCATGCTCATGTTATGCACAAAGCAATCCACATTGGTTCAAGTGAAGCACCAAACATGCAAACAGAACTATTGCATTCAATTCCCTATCAAAACAAATCCAAAAATTATCAAATAAATTACACCTAAACAGGGCCTAATCCAGGTATGGCACACCAAATTTGAGCTTAAATGGGCAAATGGAACCATGTCAATGAAAATCAACAAAAACAGACACAATTATAGGCTCCAAATCACAACATCAATACATGCTTCCACTTCAAAAATTCATAACTCAATGAAAACAAAAAAGAAATGGATGAGACCAAAACAGGGATGTCACATTATGTGTCTATTACAAGCATATCAAATTTCATGATCATACAATACCATATGAGCATTTCTCATTCAATCTACCAACCTATGTCACACAAGCTTGCACAATTGACCAACAGAAATGAAAAATCACAATCAATTTGAAAATGCCACATAAAATTCCACAAAAATTCATACAACATCTCAACATGTTAATCAATCACCATGCAAAATTTCACATTAATCCAACAAGTATAGGTCACTCAAAAAAATCCAGCAAGTTGACATAATGAGGTGTGACACAAATTGTCACACCTAAGTTCCAAAATTTGCTGCTCAATGACCAGGTATCAAAAATTCATGAAATTTACATGTTGAGATTATAATTTTCAAGCATTTATTTTAGAATATGAGGATTTCATGAGCAAAATGGCACAATGTATCAAAATATAGCACATGTTAAAGAAACCTAAGTCAAACACAATTCACACCATGCACAACTTCAACCAATAGGTCAAAAAAATTCTACAGTCAACAAGGAAGTCAACACAAAAATTCTCACATTTTTCTGATTTTTCTACAATTTTTTATGAATTATTTAAGGTGATTATAATTTTAAGAATTTTTTTAGAATTAATATAATTAAGAGAATTTTCAGTAATGGCACTATGGTAATTCTTGTAACAGTGGCGCGAGAAACATCATTTTTCAAACAGAAATGCGCTCACACGGATCAAACAGTGAAAACATAATTCAACAATTCATCTTCTTCTTCGAGCGGCATTACCGTGTTCATCAACGGCAGCTTCGACTTTGCTCATTTCATCACCAAAATTAACAAACTAATAACCGTTGGAAAGGTCTGAATGTGAGGATCTCAAATACGTAATCAATTTCACCTAATTCTTAACACAGCTTACGGATCGATCGAATAAAGTTTCACATTCAAAACTAAAAATCATGATATCTCGTTCTACAATCAACCAAATCGAAAACTACGAATTGCAGCACGCTCAGCAATGAATGAACTACAAAAACCACATCTCAATTCAAGAAATAATGAGACTCGGATTCGCACCTTATTTCGATGACAGCAAGTAATCCGCGAGCTTCGAGCTTCAAATCATGAAAACAGATGTAGAACACGCTTCAGGAAGATGCATGCTAAGCTCAAGTTCAATTGCTTTCACTCCTAGTGCAAGAATTTTTGATTTGCCATATGCGATGTAATGTTGGAAAGTTGCAATTGGTGGAGCAATTGATGATGAGAACCACAAACAGATGTAGAGGAAGATGATGCAAGATTAACACAAAAGGAAATTCGAAAATTGATCAACAATTGAAGGAGTTTGATGCATTTGAGTCCAATGTGTTCTTGAGAGATTCTTGAGAGAATGAAGAGGTTTTTGATCCAACTTTGGTAAATGTGAAATTCCGTTATGATTAGAATGTGTTTAGGTTTATATATGAATGCTTAATCACCAATTAATCATGTAATTAGCCAAGTTGGAATTGTTAGTGAAAGTGTAATTTTCCAATTAAGGGCAAAAATGGAATTTCCATATGACAGCTCATGCCACCTCAATGACACCTCACACAACCTCTAAATACCTGTCCTGAACCATTGCAACTTGTTTCAACTTCATTGGATGAGTATTTTGTAATTTCACATGTGTATGCCATTTGTCCAATTTTAGCCATTTCATTTTTCAAACCAATTCTCAAATTACAAGGCCTATGCATGAAGTGACGATTCCAACAAATTTTAAATGCCATTCCTGAGGTGTAGCAAAAATCCCCACTCAAAAATTCCAATTATTTTGAAAGTTGGACAATTTTGCCCCTGGTCCAATTTAACTGTCCAGTTGAAAAGTGACTTTTTGCCTTGGCCATTTTTGGGAAAATCCAATTATGCACCATGAAATTACATGTCAAATGGAGTTTGTGCATATAAAGAACTTGCAATTTGGACAAACCATGTGGAAGTTATGGCCTCCTGATTATGGGTCATTTTTGAATTTCACTGAGCCCTAATTTTCAAACCATACATGGGATTTTCAAGTTCTTGGACTTTTTGGAAAGGTGAGAACAAGATCTACAACTTTCATGTTGAACAATTTTTCATTTGAAGCTTCCTTGGACACGTGGCTTTGAGGTCAAAAACTTTCCATTTTTGGAAACTTCAATTACAAGTCACTTTCTATTTTTGGCAGTTTTTGTCCTGACTTGATTTTCTTCATTCTTAGGCTTTGAGATGTCAAATAACACTTGTTCCAACATGAATGAAGTGTATCCAACTCACTTCCACCTCCAAATCCATCAGATCATGTACAGTTGACCACAGTTGACTTTTCATCTGATAGATGAATTTGGCAATGCATAAATCAAATTGAGCCCCAATCTCCAACTGAAATGGCTCAAGGGTGAAACCCTAGCCTTAATAAGCACAATATAATCATATAATGAACCCCATAGCCATCATAAACCTCATCTCCTAATTATGCCCTGACTGGCCCAATGCAACTGATTAGGGTTGACCAGTGGTCAAAACCCTAATCTCAAGGAATCAGCTTCAACACTTGGTGATAACCAACCATGATGATGATGATGTATCATTGCAATCAAGATGAATACCAATATCCTTTGAGAATCACAAAACCCTAATTCATAGCCCAATCCTCAGATGGCCAATGATCAATCAATAAAACCCTAGCTTGCATTTTGACTTCCTCATCTTCTGATCAAGACTTGGGAGAATGGCTTGCACAATGTAACCACATGATATGCAATATGCAATGCCTAATGTCCTAAAAATGATATGTAATATATTAAGCTAGTCCCAAGAGAGGAGGGCAAATTTTGAGGTGTTACACCTATGGAGGAATTAGAGCAGGAAACACAAGTAGTTGTGGATGAGCAACCTACTCAAGTAGAACAAGACCAACGTAGGTCAAGCAGGATACATCACCTACTTGAGAGATATGGATATCTCATAACTGATCAAGGTGATGTATTACTCATGGATCAAGATGGGCCTGTGATCTACCAAGAGGCCATAACTGGTCCCGAGTCTGAGAAGTGGCTAGAAGCCATGAAATTTGAAATGGATTCCATGTACACAAACTAAATTTGGACCTTGGTAGAGCCTCCTGTAGGAGTTAACCCTATAGGATGCAAGTGGGTCTTCAAAAAGAAGACTGACATGGATGGTAAGGTACATACCTATAAGGCAAGACTTGTTGCAAAAGGATATAAAAAAATTCACGGGGTTGACTATGATGAAACCTTTTCACCAGTTGCAATGCTTAAATCTGTTCGGATTTTACTTGCTATCGCTGCATACCATGATTATGAAATATGGCAGATGGATGTCAAAATTGCTTTCCTTAATGGGAATCTTCTTGAGGATGTGTACATGACACAACCTGAAGGATTTGACATACCAGAAGAAGCCCAAAAGATATGTAAGTTACAAAGATCAATCTATGGATTGAAGCAAGCTTCCAGAAGCTGGAATCTTCGTTTTGATGAAATAGTAAAACAATATGGATTCATCAAGAACGAAGATGAGCCTTGTGTCTACAAGAAGGTTAGTGGGAGCATGATCGTTTTCTTGGTATTATATGTAGATGACATATTACTTATTGGAAATGATGTCCCTACCCTGCAACAAGTAAAGTCTTGGTTGGGGAATTGCTTTTCTATGAAGGACCTAGGTAAAGCAACCTATATATTAGGAATCAGAATCTATAGAGATAGATCATAAAAACTGCTTGGCCTAAGTCAGAGTACATACATAGACAAAGTGCTGAGACGCTTTAATATGCATGATTCCATGAAAGGATTCATACCTCTGCAACATAGCACGTGTCTATCAAAAACACAATCCCCTTAAACTAAGGAAGAAAGGGATCGCATGAATAAGATTCCATATGCATCTGCAATAGGATCTATCATGTATGCCATGTTATGTACTCGACCAGATGTCTCGTATGCTTTAAGTGCAACGAGTAGGTACCAATCTGATCCTGGTGATGCTCATTGGGTAGCTGTCAAGAATATCCTTAAGTATTTGAGAAGGACTAAGGACTCATTCTTGATATATGGAGGTCAGGAAGAGCTGGTTGTAATTGGATACACCGATGCTAGCTTCCAGACAGATAAGGATGACTTTAGATCGCAATTTGGTTATGTGTTTTGCTTAAACGGTGACGCTGTGAGTTGGAAAAGTTCAAAGCAAGATACAGTTGCTGATTCTACAACCGAGGCCGAGTATATTGCTGCCTCAAGTGCAGCAAAGGAAGCTATTTGGATCAAAAAGTTCATTAGTGAACTTGGCATAGTTCCTAGCATTGTGGGTCCCATTGGTCTCTATTGTGATAACAATGGTGCTATCGCATAAGCTAAGGAACCTAGATCTCACCAACGATCCAAACACATACTTAGGAGTTATCACCTCATTTGAGAGATAATAGATAGAGGAGATGTGAAAATATGCAGAGTACCTACACTTGGCAATATTGCTGACCCACTGACAAAGCCTCTTGCACAACAGAAACATGATGGCCATACTAGATCTATGGGCATTAGGGGTATGCCTGATTGGCTCTAGTGCTAGTGGGAGATTGTTGGTGTAAGCCCTGGAGGCCAATACTTTTGGTACTTGTATCGAATTATTTATTAATAATAAAAGGCTTTTTCTTTATTATGTTTGTCTACTAAAGTCCCTAGAATAGATAGTCCGTTTAATGTATCAAGTGTGACTTAATCATGAGATCACATTAAATATAAGGACACTATTCTTAAAGTATCCATAGTCGAGCTTTATTGTGAAGTGGGATAACATTAAAGCATTAAGACTATTATGTATATAGACTGATGATCACATCTCATGGATCATGGATAAGGAGTTATCAAGTCTTAAACATAGGTATGAATATTAAGAGTAATATTTATACTGGATTGACCCTCTATGAGAATACTATATAGAATGTTATGCGAAGTGTCATAAGTTATTCTCATGGTGATAATGATGTATACCACCCTTCGACCTGAAACCATTATGGACCCTAGATGTAGAGTCGAGTGCCTTATTGTTGATCAAACATTGTCCGTAACTGGATGACCATAAAGACAGTTGATGGGTACTCCACAAAGCATGCTAAGGGACATGAGTGACCTAGATGGAATTTGCCCATCCTGCGCAATAGGATAAATGTCTATGGGCCCAATATTGAACTGGACAAGGATGACACAGTCCATGCCTTGTGACAATATAGACATAAGGGCAAAAGGATAATTGTACATGTAAGTATTATCACAAAAGGATTTGTCAGATCACATGACATTTTCATGTCTTGGGTAGCAATGATGTGTTGTTAGATACTGTTCACTGTTTATTATGTCAAATACACGATTTAATATAATTGCCAATGCCGCAAAAATCTTCAGGGTCACACACAAAAGGACGGATTGATGATAGATA
Organism: Lathyrus oleraceus; assembly: GCF_024323335.1. NCBI lineage: Eukaryota > Viridiplantae > Streptophyta > Magnoliopsida > Fabales > Fabaceae > Lathyrus > Lathyrus oleraceus. The sequence goes on from NC_066584.1 coordinate 514,117,747, forward strand.
GAGTAACTAAGGAATACCGTATTGTACGGCGCACTTAAGTGAATTGTAGAACATCGTAAGGTACGGTGTACTTAAGTAGAATACAAAATATGGTAAGGTACCACACATTTAAGTGATTTTGGCATATTATAAGATATGGGCCACATACACTTGAGTGAGCCTTTTAGCTTGCAGCCCACACAAGTGGTTCTATAAATAGAACCCTTGTGTAGAAGCATTTGTGCAGTTGCAATTTCGTTTCTCTCTCTCTCTCTCTCTCTCTCTCTCTCTCTCTCTCTCACTCAAAGCCTTCATTCGTAGCAGCTAGCACTGAGATTGAAGGAATCCGTTCGTGTGGACTGAGTAGAGGCATTGTCATTGTTCAACATTCGTGATCGCTCCGTAGATCTGCATCAAAGGTTACAATCTCCACAAGAGGTAACGATTCTATCACTGATCATGCTCATTCGTAAGGATCACTAAAGGAGAAATTTTAAATTCCACTGCATTTTGGATCGCTCTTCTCCTTCACTATCTCCTATAATTTTCATCATATGAAAATTATTCCAAGAGTGAAGTTACTCTAAATTACATTCCAAACAACTTTCATGTTGAGGTCTAGGGCTAATTTTTCTTGGAAAGTCATTTTCTATGTTGAAACATTATAGGTCATTTTGTCTAAACCCTAATTTGAAAGTCAAATTCCCAAGGCCATAACTTGCTCAATTTTTATGATATGAAAGATTTACAAGTTGCACAATCAAATTTAATGTGTATACTTCAATTTTTATGTTTGGAGTGAAATATAAATCAACTTTTATGAGCATGTGATATGAGGATATAATATAGGTCATTTTGGACCAATACCATTGAACAAGTGATTTTCCTCAACTTCAAAAATACATAACTCACTCATTCTAAATCAAAATGATGTCAAATTGGTGACTATTTTGAAAGTCTTTTAAAGATATACAACTTTGATGAAGACACTTTTCTCATCTAGAGCTCACATAAAAAGTTAAGCAAGGTGGAATAATTGAATATGTGACTTGACACTTAGAAGTTTTTTCAACATGTTGAAATTTCCAAACCTCCACCTCAAAATGAATCATGATACAAGTTCCAAATGGAAAAGTGTTCAACATAAGAGTTGTTCTGCTTGATCTAAGATTTCCAAAGGGTCCTAATTCATTCATTTTGGACTAAGTTTGATAGGTCTGCACATGGTGTAAACAGGCTTGTATCAGTTGGCAAGATTCATGATCCAAATGCTGAAATAACTTTGCCTTGCCATTCAAGCTTCATGCAGACCTCATTTCAGTTGATTATGGACCTAATTGGATTGCTTCATGGGCCTGTACACGCCCATGCAAGCATGTGCACTGCATTACCAAATTTGGAAATTTTTCAAGTGTTTCAAATAACACTTCTCTTGGATATAAATAGAGGTCTGATGCATCAATTCAAAGGACCTTGCACGCCAACTTTGCCTCCACACTTCAAACCCTTACATTTGAAAGGAAAACCTGAGAATTTTTATTTGAAAATTGAGTTTGAATCTCACTGTTTGGAGATTCAAAAACTCTAGGATCCAAAGCTTTGCGTTGTTCTTAAGCCACATCCACAGGCTCCATAAGCAAGATCAAGCACGAATTGAAGCAAGAGAGATCCGGTTCTGCACATCATTGAAGGTATTTTTCCAGATTTTTCTTCTCTACGATTCTCTCTCAATTCTCATCAATTCTCTTGGATCCTTGGTTGTCTAAAGTCCTACCAATATAGGCAAGAAGATTGAGTTGCTTTGAGGTCAAATCGAAGCAACTCAGCTGACACACCTCAAAATTCAACTCCACGTATCTCTATATATATTTGGAGTTAGTTAAAATTGAGGTGATATTCGTGATCTACGCCATTTTATCTTTCAGATCATGTCCTCCTTTTTCATTTTTATGATGGTGATGAATGGACCAGTCTGGCCAAGGTCGCCTGAGAAGACGACCGACACTTTGCCCGGTAATGATGTGGCATGGTCTAGAGCCATTAGATGAGTTTGAATTATTTTAATCATGAGTGTATATTGTGATTACCATTGGTACAACATGTTGACTCAAGCACATCATGGAACGCGGGCGCTCAACCACTTGATTTGCCACCTCAATTAATGAGGCAGATCAAGTGGTCCACGTTTTTTTGATTATCTGATTTTATTTTTTATTCCTTTGATTTTCATTAATTCATATTAATTTTAATATTGACCCAAAAAATATGATAGTATCACCAAAATTTTTTAAATAAAATCCCCTTTCATTTTCTGAATTAAAATTATTTTTTGGATCATTATTAATATTTTTCATGATTTAATTGATTTTGTGAATATTTTTAATTTTTAAAAATACTTTTAAGTTTCCAAAAATTCTGAATTTTTTTCTCCATGGTCCTTTGACCCTGCTTGACCTTTGATAAATCTCATGGCCATTTCTTTGGTGTTTTGATGAGGTTTTAGGAAACTTACCAATCATATTTAATTTAATGCACTATTTTTATTATTTTTAATTGTTTAAATGCCAAATTAATTATGTGGAGCCATTTTAATTGACTTTGTGAGTTTAACTTGTATTGTTGGGCCTTGGTCAAGGTTGATTTGACTTTGTTAGGTTAAGATAATTGGATTTAGGGGATTGATGGAATGCACATTCCATCTCCCCAAATGAATGAATGATCTTAACTTAGTAAAAGTCCTCTTTTGTCCAATTTGAGTTTGATCCATTTCCCCTCCCTCTTCATCTCATTCCCCTTCTTTATGCATTCACATCATTGGACCTATGATATCTCAATATCCTAAGGCTAGTTGATTGAAAAGTCAAAATAAGTATGGATGAGATTTGGCCTCCACTTTTGCATATTCTTTTTGTGTGTGGTATGTTTCATGAGAATAGTTCATCATACTATGTCTCTAACATGCATTAACACCAAAATTCTATTGCCCGACCTCAAATAGTTGTGACTTCTACATAAGTCCAATTACGATTGCTTAACATAACGCTAAATTTTGACACAAAAGGCATAACATTCTAGTTAGTGAGATTGTAAGTCTCCCCTCTTTCATGGTATTGTGTGGAAACTTGGCCTTTTTTCCTTCCTTTGGAAGATGTATTGGTTCAAGGATCCATGCTTGTGATAAGTGGGTTGAGTGTTCACCAAAGAATGACTTAAACAAAAAAAAAGTAAAGCAAAAACAATACTAACTTCTAACTCATTAACAACTAACATTTAATTTCAAGTCCTTTACTTTTAATGCAATTTAATTTTTAAGCTCTATTCATTTGCCATTATTCATACCATTCTAATTGTTCATGTTAATGTCATTTTCACTTTGTCCATTTGAGCTATATTTTGTGATATATTTTATTTATGTATATTGTGTTTGTTTGTGTGGTCTTTGACCATTAATGTACATAATAAGAACAAAAAACCCTAAAAAATATCTTGTGTGGACTGTTGGTTTGATCTGAGACAATTGGACTTATAATTTAGGCAACACTCCCTATGCAAAGGACTTGGCCAATATCAACTTTCATGTAACCAAGTGCTTGTGATTTGAAACTTCATATGATACATCATTGAAGATCCATTTGAGTTCCTCTGCAACCTGATCATTGTGAATCTGTTATTTTGAACTTGTGCCTTATGACTTTGTGGAATTCATCTGCTACATGGGCAAATTTGAAGAAGATCATGGAGTTGCTAAGCTTGGATGCGGCTATCTTTATTTGATGCCTTGCTCTTCAAGTTGATATATTGTGAATTGTTTGTTGCTTGACTCTAATATCCAAGGGAAATTTGGGTTTCTATATGACATTCTTGTCTATTGGATTGTAGTCCATTGGTCAGATCTTTTCAACTCTTAACTTTTAAATTTATGCTTAGGTTTAGTATCTTCATCTTCTCCCCACTTCTTAAATTTCAAATCTCTCACTCCTTTTAAAAACTTCTTTGTTTGTGCTTGTTTTCTAAACTTAGACCATATTGCAAATTAGAAACTTTGGCCTTATGCCATTGTCTTTTCAAACTTCTTTTCTTAGTCAAACTTGTAAATATACTTAACTATACTTGACTTAAAATTTTCAAAAGCCAAAAAGAACTAACTCATTCAAACCATTTTAGACTTTTGTGCCTTTCAAACTTAAATTTTTTTGTTAAGAACAATGCATCCACTTTGAAATTTATACCACGAACTACGAGGTTTTGATCCCTCATTTTATGTTGGTACGCAGGCACAAGTCTGAAGGTCTTGTAAAACACAAAAATGTAATTAATGAATTCTTTTCTCATCCCCTCATTCCATTTGTTTGCAAATATCATCTGTATAAAAACACATATGCACACAAGAAAGGGCTCCCTAGGAGTACCTAAGACACTTTGGGTGCTAACACCTTCCCTCTGTGTAACCAACCCCCTTACCTGTAATCTCTGGCATTTTATTAGTTTTGATTTAAAAACTTCTTATTTATGGGTTTTGTTCGTACTTTTCCCTTTTCCCTTGGAAACAATAAAAGTGCGGTGGCGACTCTTGTTAATTGATGTCTTGCTTATCCATAGCTTGATGATCACGAGTTTACCGCTACACATACCTACCATGATGAGGAGGTGGTATACCTATGTGCTATATGTACTCAAGCAGGTCCTCGGTCCCTAGACGCATGCCTTCCATTTCTTCAATCAGGACCAATAAGTTTTGCTCGGTCCTTCCTACGTAGTCGTGTTACTGATCTTGTATCTGTTAGATCCGTGCCATCATGCCGACCCGCTGTCTCTGTATATTTATCAATAGCTGGTCGCGCCTGGCATCTACATTGTTAAGGTGTCGTAGCTCACATAGGACATTGTTAAGTATGGTCCTGATGTCAACATAATCATACTCCTCTCGAGACTGGTGTCGAAGAGAGGTACCTGTATAAGTGTTAGAAGGGCTAGGTGCGGTGTGTACACATGTAATAGGGTCATAGAAGGTGGGAGCATCATGCTCCATTTCATCAAATTTATAATCAGTCTGACCACCTTGGTTATCCTGCACAAGTATGTCATTAGGGGCAGGATGACTGGTTTTAGGGGCGATTAGATCATAAAGCCAATTGTTCCGGTTTCGCACATCTGTGCGTGTGTGGCAAGGTAAAATGATACTCCTAATCTCGCGGTTACCAACCATGAGAGAGTATCCACCGTCCTGCCTAGCCTTAATTAAACGTTGGGCTCGACAAGAATCGATATCCAGAGAGGGCGTTGGTAGGGGCTGTAGAGTTGCAAGTTCATTACCTAAGCCTAGTGTGCGAGCTATGGAGGTAACCAGACCTCTGATACAGAAAGGGGTGGCCTCTCTTGTGCAAATTAACTGCATGTGTGCCAGCGTGAAAGGAGTCGCATTGACTTGTATCGGTGCAAGTGCAACATGTAAAAAGAAAAGCTCTTTAGAATTCACCCTACCATTATTTATTTGGTCGAAAATTGTGTTGGCTAATATGAGATGCACATAACGTATGGCCGAGTTATGGATATGCAAAGCTTTTAGACCTTTCCAGTCAGATGTTCTCTCACATGTCAATTATTCCCAGAAACGAAACGCTTCATATTGCCATTCTTCTTCTAGAGGACATGCATAAGCTATACCATTCCCATGGGGAAAATGCAGCATGTCCCCAATAGTATATTGGCTCCATTCATAATCCCTATTAAATAATCTAAACCTGACCGTGCCAGAAGAGTATTGATCAACCATAGGCGTATAGTAACTGAAAGAACTCAAAAACTCCAAAGTCAGTTTCTCGTAGGTAGCTGTAGCACCTCAAATTTGCACCCCCCATTCATTCACTCATTTCATTTTTAGGTCATTAACATCACCTTAACATTACATTCACATGGCACATTGCATTGTATTCAGTCAATTGTAACTGGCATCAAGAGGATTCATCAGTGCCAGAGACCAAGCATTTCCTTGAGATGAAGGCCATATGAGTATTATAGAGAGCTTACAATGAACCAATGATCATTTTGAAGCAACTTGACCAAGTGTTAGAGGCTCAAGGTCATCGGTACATGTCCAAGTCATCTGGGCCCCATAAAAGTCAATTGCAAGTCAACTGAGGGCTAGGAGGTGGAGAAATGGTCTGAGACACTTCATTCATGTCCAAAAGAGGTTTATTCATCATGTCAAACATTTATCTTGAAGGATTTGAAGCCAGATCAAAAGTTTCCAAAAATGGAAAATGACCTGTAATTTCAAGTTTCCAAAAATGACAAGTTTTTGGACCAACTTCAACTTGACTTTCCTACATCAAAGAAGCTTCAAATGAAATTTTGTCCAACATGAAAGTTGAAGATCTTTCTCTCCCATTTCCAAAAAGTCTAAGATCATGAATTTATGATGGATGGTTAAGGAGTTATGATCAAATCATTACAAAGTGTGCATGAAACTTCAAAAGGCCATATCTTTTGAACCAAGACTCCAATTTGAGTGCTCCTTTTTGCATAATTCTTATCATGACATGAATTTTTCAAATGCATAATTACATGGCATGAAATTCATTCACACATCTATTTGCTCATGCATGTTATTTTTGAAGGGAAATTGCCAAAATCAAAATTGGTTGATCACATGAATATATTTCCAATTCCAATGTGTGCATGGGCTGATTTTGAATGAATTTGGGCCCTTATTGTGCACTGTTCACGTAGGGTTTCCATGCATGAGGTGAAAATGGCAATTTGTGCGTACACCTTAGATCTTTCTAATCTCAATTAACCATGGCTTAAAATTAATTTCAGATTAATTAACAGGAGGTATATAAGGTTAATTGTAACTGTTTGGCTCAGAAGAGAGGATTCTAGATCTAGAATTTGAGCTTTCTTCCAAAATTTCTCTCACAAAAAACTTCAAAGTTCTCCACATAAACACCATTTTTCTTGGTAGATTGTTGATGCTGGTGAAGTTTAGAGCAAGAATCAACAAGTGCTTTGTCCAATTCGTGCCAGAATCATGTACACACTAAGCTTGAAGATGAACATGGAACATGGAGTTTGAGCTGGATTCAAGTGGTTTTAAGCATCCATACACACACAAAGCTTCATACCAGAGTTGATAGAGTAAATCTGGACGTGACTGGAGCCCTGAACCTACTGTTTCCTCACACTGTTCTTCAAGAAGGTACTTTAGTAGCTTTAACTCATTGCTTGAGTTGCTTGGCTTTACTTGTGGTTGACATACCACCCAGGTAGTGACCTCTGACTTCATGTAGTCTGGAAGACCTGCTATCTTTGGCAGGCACCTGTCTGAAGCCCTCCTTAAGAGGCAATGTATGTGCTTGTTTATCTTTGTGCCTTGCACTTCAAGTCCTCCTAAGTGAAGAGGCAATTGGCAGATAGAAGGGATGTGCAATCCATCCCCTGCTACTCAGTTGTGTCTTTCATCTTGCTCACACCATGTGTTGATGCACTTTGAATAAAAAACCCAAAATCTTGTATATAGAGTCAGTCATTGTGGAATAGAGTTCCTCATTCTGGACTCCCACACTTTCATTGATTGAAGCTCTCCCAGGCCAGGGATAAGAGCTATGAGGTCTGATCCTCATCCCATTTCATCTGCTTCACCCTAACTCTCAATGTTAGGGTTAAGAGCTCAAAACACCCATAACAGTTGGCTTGTTTATCGAGGTTGATATGACCCCTTGACTAAAGCCCAGCCTTGTATGAGCCATTTGTTTGCATATAGTGTGTGTGCTTGCTCTCTTGTGCTTGTGTTTGCTTACTTGATGTTTAGGCTAGCTTGCTTCCTGTGCGAGTTAGGACTAGAGACCTCAACATAGGGATCGTATGCATGACAACTTCTAGGCTCGAGTCATAGTCTCCCTGGTAGCTTGTTATCTCCCCATTCTCTGGTTAGGATAGAAGTTTTTTCCCTGTTGAGGGGAACTACGTCGCCCTGATCCTCATACCAGATGAGGTACGTAGGCAGGAGATGAGCTGATCTCTCCGGGCGCCCTTTTTCTTTTTCAACCCTCTTGTTTGTGCGGAGTCTGACGTAAGCCTCGGCAGTCGGTTTCCCGTGTTGCGTGTGCTTGGAGTCTGACATAAGTCCAGCGATTGTCAGTCGGTTTCCTGCGTTTGTTTGCTCTTTGTTTGGAGTCTGACGTAAGTCCAGCGATTGGCAGTCGGTTTCCTGTGTGTGGTTGTTTCTGTGGAGTCTGACGTAAGTCCAGCGATTGGCAGTCGGTTTCCTGTCTGTGTTTTGTTTGGCGTGTGTTAGTCGAGCTACGAGTGCTCTGATTCTCCTCTGGTTAGAGAAGATACGTATGCATAGGATGCGATGTCCTAGCGAGCACGTTCCCCATATCCTCTTCTTCCGTCTTTCATCTGTGTTTCATTCCAGTGTTTGTGCAGTTTGTGAGCAGTCATTTAGCAACCTTTCTTCTATTCTTTCTGAGCGTGGATCCCGTCGAGTATGATGGACGTGAGGGGGTGCTAATACCTTCCCCTTGCGTAACCGACTCCTGTTCCTATCGATCTCTGGTCGTGAGACCATTTCCTTTCCAGGTTTACTTCGAGCGTTTCCTTTCCCTCCTTTGGGATAAATAACGCACGGTGGCGGCTCTGTGTCTTTTTTTCCCGTCGGTTTTTTCGCGTAATGCGACAGTTGCGTCATTCAAAGAACAAGAGTTGTTAATCTATCCAGTATCCATTACACACTATTGAATAATCCTAACCTACGTATACAAGGTTCGTCGGCATACCTTGTTGGAGTGACTGAACGTTCGTAGAACTTTAAGCACCTCTCTTTTTGTAATTTTCTGACTTCACCCTCACTAAAGATGATGTTGGACAAATCTTCTGTTGGCCTTTTCGTTTTACGAACGTTCAAGCATGGTGATAAGGAGAAATATTTTTAGAATGGGATTGTATTTATGGTTTGGAAATGGGGTTAGATTGGATGATGAGGTTTTAAATAGTTGAATGAGAATGAGAGTTTGAAAGGTTTGAGATGAAGGGTGTGAGTGAGAGGGTTAAGGTGAGTTAATATGGAGAAAATGGGTTTTGGAAGTTGAAAGAGTGGGAAAATGTGGGGTTGCGTGTTAAAAATGGTATTTTTGGGTTTCTGATGTTTGTGGCAAACGCCACGAGCCTAAAATAGGAAAATTATCGTTTTAGCTCTCTGGCAAACGCCAGGAGGGCTGTGGCGAACGCCACAAGCTTCAAAAATGGGGTTTTTTGTTTTATGGCTCAGAAAAAGGCATATTGGCGGTTGTTAATTACTTTTAAGGATTGTTGAGTAAAAATTATGGAGTGGTCTAGTAATATTCCCATGACCGGAAGATGTATGAGAGATGAGACATCATCAAGGGTGATGGACATATCACTAATAAGATAATGAAAAAATGACGTCTCTAAGTGCTACCTCTCCATAAAAATCGCTATCATGCCATGGTTAATGATATTTACATAGTCACACATAAACATTGCATCCTAGATAGATGATATACATCCTGAAATCATGCCTTTTCATATTGTGGCAAATTCAAAATCTTTCGATCGTAGTGTATGCTTTTTACAGTGTCACAAAAATGTAAAAAAAATACAACAACATTGGTCGATTCAATTAGTATAAAATAGATGTAAGGAATAAATAATTAAATATTTATGCTATCACTCTTTTCCATACATGCTTAGTAGCATGGTTTGTATAAAGAGGAAATAGGTAGGTGTCACAAGGGCCTCCTAAAAAACTATTAGGAACAACAGTAACACCAACAAGTTCCTATTGTTGGGCTTCATGAGGTTCACAGGATTTAGAGGTAGTAGGGGAAACGTGCCTCCTGGAAAACAAAGTTTGAGACACGTGAGCTTGAGAGGTAGATGCTTATGGATCAAATGAAGTTACACCGACTAGTGGTCACAAGGGTTTAGCCCTCTTCATGCGAACCGATGCATGTTGGCCCACTCAACTGTGCCTAATCTGTCCTAGTTTTCAACCATTTACCTATAATAAAACTAGAAAACCATATCAAATTCAAACAAGTTAAACTCAAATACGTGACATGTCAAATCAAATAGTTTTATGAGTGTAGAGAAATTAAGGAAGTGCATTTATTTAATTTTGGAAAAATAAAAAACTGGAAAAATCTGAAGATGTATTTCCGTAAAATCATAAACACGAAAATGGTAGGAAATGCAGAAACTAACACGCCTTATGCCCTAATCTTCAAGAAATGTGAAAGCATATTTCAATAAACGACATATTACGATTGTAACTACATCATAATATACCTTAAACAACCTATTAACTAATGCATGCATCACAACTCAAGAGAAGGAAGTGAGAAGAAACATACCAAATGTGAGTAGTTGAGAAAGCTTGAATGAACTGAAGTTTATGTCTTGGGATTGAATGTAATGAGGTATAAGTAGTGTTCTAGCTTGAAAAGTGACCTAGTTATAATTCTCTCACGAGCTCTTTTGGTGTTTTGAAAGTTTAACAAATGAAGAAGAATGAATGGGAAGTCTAGCGCGATTTATAAGAATTAAAACCTTCCAGGAGATGCATTTTCGTAAAAATCATTGAATTTTGAAATTAGGATTATTACAGAAGTGCACTTTCGGAGTCACACTAATATTGATATGAAGATGCATCTATGGACTAAATTTTGGAAAAATGTGGGTAACTCACTTAAGAAATGTTAAGGTGTGTATTCAGGATGCGTCTGGAGATGCATATCCAGATTTGAGGAAAATTTATGGTTTTTCACTAGAGTGCGCTAACACGCCATGGAATGTACAATGTAGCCTCAAAAAGTCTTACATGGTTGTAGCAACATGTGTTAGTTTTGGTCTTATATTATGAACTTTGGTTTTTATGTTTAACATATTTCTTTTCTCATTCTATGTGTTGCTCATATATTATGTGGAAATTCAATAATGTAAAGGTTTTATTCTCCGGACGCACCCAAATAATATATGTAAAAGTTAAAGAAATTGGAGATTGAAATCTGAACCCCCTCACTAAAACAACGTTGCATATAACATCGTTACCGTTATTATGACTAAATATATGTTTTTTGTCTAATAAACTAGTGGTTGAAATTTCACCTCTTAAAAATAAATAAGTGGAATATCGCGTGAGTGCACATTCCTATTATAAATATTTTGTACGATGTCAAAACTAGGATATTTTAGCATTTATGTATATTGAACATTATTCTCTGAGTCTAAATGCACATCTTAGTATTAGGAAACTTAGGAATGGTTTAGAAAAGGTTTCATGCATTGAAGATAGATTTTTATGTGAAAAACAGGTCTATGTATCGACACATACATGCTATGAGTCGACAAATGTGAATCATTTTTAAAGGCTATAGCTTCTGTTTGATGTGTCGACTATGGAGGGGTTTCAGGTCGACACATAGAAGAAAATTTTCTTCTATGAGTTGACACATGACCTATACAGGTCGACACATGCTTCGAGTGTTCCGATACATGACTTACATAGGTCAACACATACAATGCATTTTTCCAAAAATTCATGATTTTTTCAAATCTTTTGCATTCCTTTTGCCTCCAACTTGCAAATACCTCATACACACATCAGTTAAAAAAAAGAATATGAAACCAGGAATATATAAAGAGTTCTCTTCATCTTCAACCTATGTTATATACATACACACAAATAAATTACACATAATCATTTTTTGTTTGGGTGCCATCTAGAATCAGAGTTAATAACATTCAATTTAGGTTGTTGAATTGTAAATTGGATTGATAATCTTTGGGGGTTTCAAATAAGAAAACCAAGCCGAAGGTTTCCTTCAAGATCAATTTGTGATTTGAAGGTTTTGGACAAGATTACGCAAGTCAGATTCAACCGAGTGAAAGCTTCGAAGAACGGTGGGTTCAGTCGAAGGAGTAACGGTAATCAGAGGATCATATTGGTAAATCTTGGGTGACAACAATTTGCAGTTTGTATTTGATCGAGTGAAAGCTTTGAAGAATGAGGTTTCTTGCAAAGGAGTAGCGTGAGACGTTCGATCAATTTGGTATCGTTGGATGACTTGATCAAGCTCATATCAAGGGAATAAAAAAAGATATGATCAACATCAAACATAGGATTTGAAGGATTGGATTGCTATTTCTTTTCTTGTAAACTACAATTGCAAAGGTTGATTTTCATTATCTCAATTCAAGTTTGAATTGAGGGCAATCATACCCATAGCGAGGCCGATTGAGGAACTGTCTAAACAAATCTTTCTCTCTCTCTCTCTACTTTTCATTTGCAAATTGTCGAATTCGTAGATTGTGTGATCAATACGTTTGGTTAAACTTTTTGATAATCTTTTGAAAAAGGTTTTGTTGAGTTGATCACGGTTGAGTTTGCAAATCAACAAAATCATACAAAATTCTAAACGAAATTGATTGCACACAAGGTGTTCGATAATTTTCCTCGCTTACGTTTTTGTATATTTTGTTATTAGAAATATATTTCACTTTTACTGTAGTGATTGTTGTTAAAAAGATATTGATCAAATTGTTCTTATTATCATAATTTGATTCTACATATGCATATTTGACCTTTTTTAAAATAGTTTTTGTAAATTTTTTAACTTGGAATCTATTCACCCTCTTTAGATAAGTGGCTTTTGTCGAAGATATCGTTGGTTTGAACTCCCACCCTATACAACTATCAATTGAGTTGTCTTGAGGGGAATTAATATCTAGTATTTTAATTGTCTCACATATGTCTATAATTTAATTAAATAATTTATGTATATTTTTTATATATATTTTTTAAAAAAAATAAAAATTTAAAGAAAGTTACAACCCAATAACTTAGTATCCTGATATGAATTCAGATTTTATTACCAAAACTCGTCTATGTGTTTATCTAGAAATTAATATCTAAATTAATTTTAAAATTAATGAGAGTGCATCTCTCATGAATTCATTTTTGTTAAATAAATGCGTATGAAATCCAATTTTAAAATATTGTAAAAAGCATTTTTGAATTTCACAAGGTGAGTAGTAATCTTATAAGATGGGAAGAACAAAAGCAATATAATTATGACAGTCCAAAAATAAAATATTATTTACTTTTTTCTTTATGAAATCATTAGTTAATTTGCAAATAGGGGCACAAATAGGTTGGGTTTGGTGATGCTGATTTTATCCAAATCTAACATTTGAATCAGTCAATTTTGTTTGGAATTTTCCACAAAATCAACTCAACCACGAATTACTTTTTTTAATACTAAAAACATAAATTTTAACACTACACATTATTCAATTTTTAAAATAACAATACATTGTTCAATTCTTAAAATAGATCGACAAACAATTCATTATTTAACTCTTAAAATACATTCATAAATAGAAAACAATAAATTCTTAAAATGCATTCCACTTATATTACAAGTTATTTTATTTTTGACTAGTTTATAACTATATAAAAGAAAATTTAATTAAATCCGTCCGATAGGATTATTAATTAAATCATACCAAAAAAATTAAATATCTCAATTACACCTATAAAAGACATGTATCCTCACTATATTTTTTAAGAAAAATATTTACAATTATTATATATTTATAATTAATAAAAAATATTTATTTTAAAGAGTATATTGTCAATTAATTAAAAAATATTTTTTTCTATGAATTTATTACTAGTAATTATGTATAAAATTATATGATATAGGAATAATTGTTTAGGATTCTATTTGATATGATTGTGAATTATTTATTTTAAAAATTAAAATTTGAATCTAATATATATTCAATTAAAATATGTCAAATTTATTTTATATTTAATTAATTAATTAATTTTTTGCTAAAATTTAAAAAATACATTATATTTTATATATTTTTATTCTAACGTTAAAATGTCATTGCCATATCATTAATTTTTTGCTAATATATTTATTCTTTAAAAAAAAAGGGTTAAGTAAAATTTAGATAGAAATTGTGGAAATTAGAGTAGGTATAGATAATTGGGCCTGGGTAAGAAAAAGAAATAAATAGGGTTCTGTTGTGGAGCCTCTCAATTGCAGAAGGCATCGTGATCGGAAAAGGGAGCGAAATGGATTCCGGCGGCGTCTCCGACGCTGATAACATTGATAAGAGAAGGCCATTCTACGAATCAACAGCTTCTTCAACAATGTATCGTTCAACAATACAACCCTCTGGTCGACTTCGGGATTTCACGTACCCTTTTAATATTTTCATATACCGTTCAGCAGGGTACATCCATCTCATATAAGCTGGTCCACACAACTGTGTCTCTTTCACAAGATGAACAACTAAATGAACCATTATGTCAAAAAAAGACGGAGGAAAATACATTTCAAGCTCACACAAGGTAATTACAATCTCTTTTTGTAGTGTTGGTAAGATCTCGGGATCGATCACCTTACTACAAACTGACCTAAAGAAAAAACACAATTTAGTTATGGCACTTCTTACTTTTTCTGGCAAAATAGAACGTATACCTATCGGTAGAAAATGTTCCATTATAACATGGCAATCATGTGTCTTCAAATTCTTCAACTTGAGGTCTTTCATAGAAACAAGTCTTCTGATATCAGATGAGTATCCTTCTGGAACCTTAACTTCACTCAGAGACTTACACAATTTTTTTTTCTCCTTTCTAGATAAAGTAAAAGCAGCAGGTGGTAGATATGTTCGTCTTCCTTTCTTCACGGGTGCTAATTCAGTTCTCATTCCCATTTTTAACATGTCCTCCCTTGCTTTAAGGCCATCCTTAGACTTGCCTTTTATATTGAGTAATGTACCGATAACACTTTCAAATACGTTTTTTTCAATATGCATAACATCGAGAAAATGTCTCACGTACAAAGACTTCCAATATGGCAATTCAAAAAATATCGACCTTTTCTTCCACCCACCTTTCACAATCTTATGTGCAAAAGGCTTGCCAAACTCAGTACGCACATCTTTCACCTTTTCAAAAACTTGTTCACCTGACAATGCGGGTGGAGCTCTACGATCTTCGGTGTCTCCATTGAATGCTTTTCTCCACCCACGGTAGTGATGTTTAGAATGTAAGAATCTACGATGACCGAGAAACACATTCTTCTAGCAAAGTTCCAATCGAATCGTATCGGTTCCGTCTTCACAAACAGGACACGCACGTTGACCTTTAATGCTATACCCAGATAGATTCCCGTATGCTGGAAAATCATTAATTGTGCCAAACAACATCGCCCTCAAATTGAAACTTTCTTTCCTATATCCATCATAAACCTCCACACCGTTCTCCCACAAAATCTTTAAATCTTCGATCAGAGGTGTCAAGTATACGTCTATGTCATTCCCTGGTTGTTTAGGCCCAGAGATTAACATAGATAACATCATGTACTTACGCTTCATACATAGCCACGGAGGTAGGTTATAAATCATAAGAATCACAGGCCATGTGGTATGTGAGATACTTTGAAGACCATGTGGGTTCATTCCATCAGTAGATAATGCCAATCGAAGGTTTCTTGCTTCTGATCCAAACTCAGGATAATCATTATCAATCTTCGACCACTGTGGTGAATCAGCCGGATGCCGATACTTTCCATCAATAATTCTTTCATCTGCATGCCAAGTAAGATGTCTTGCATCGGTTTCACTACGAAACATGCGCCTAAATCTCGGAATTATCGAAAAATACCATAAGACTTTTGCGGGAGATAATCTTTTCTTATATCGAGACAAACCGCATTTAGGGCACTCAGTTAACATTGCATATTCGTTACGAAACAAAATGCAATCGTTAGGACAAGCATGTATCTTATCATAGCTCATGCCAATAGAGCACAACATTTTTTTTGCCTCATAGGTTCGATTAGGAAGAACATTACCATCCGGTAGCATTTCTCTCATAAGGGCCAACAACTCTGTGAAACTTTTATCCGACCATCCATTGCCCGCCTTTAAGTTGTACAACTTTAATACCGCAGAAAGTCTTGAGAATTTAGTGCAACCTTTGTACAACGGTTTCTCTGCATCGCTTACCATCCTCTCAAACATTTCAGGACAATCATGAAGATCTTCTTCCAGTGCTTCTACAATCTCTTCAACTCGATCACAATCGTATGTTTCCGTGTCTTTGTCGTATGAAGCATAGGTCGTATTACTTTTTCCACTCGATTCAACATTCTCGTTAATTTTCTCACCATGAAATATCCAACACTGATAACTTTGATCAATTCCATGCCTCAGCAAATGCGATTTCAATCCATGTGCGTCAACCTTACCAATATAACAACAACGCAAGCAAGGACAATGCATTCGTCTGGGGTTTTCAGCGTGTTGAACAACATACTTAACGAAATCCAAAACCCCACTCTCGTACTCTTTGGTCATTCGATCGGCACAGATCCATGTTTTATCCATGGTTTTCCTACTTATTAAAGTAAACAATTAATCCAGACGAAAATACATAACTAAGGTAGTATCTTTGAATATCCTAACAATTATAAAGTTCAATTCATTTTAAACTTCAAAAATCTATACATAACCAATGTTAATATAAACTTCAATAACGTATCCGATACGCCAATATACCAACTTTAATTACCTCATCACTTTCATTTTTTATATTACAAGAATCAACATTCAAAATCAATAAACCAACCATATTCCATAGTAGTTTCAATGAACATTCAAATTGATTTCAAAGCATCATTAACTTTAGCATATCATTGCAACGTCCATCAACACAATAATGATTTCTAACTTCCATACTAACCTCAACTAACATGATCAATGGACTTCTAACTCATGTCACCTCTAATTACTAACAGCTTATTAACTAACATTTTTCATAACACATTTTCCTAACTGTTTTGACTACTAATCTAACTCTCCTAACACAATTAGTTACCTAACAATTTATTAACACAATTGCATACTAGTTTAACAGCTCTAACATCATTTGCTAATAATCATCCAATTCCATAACAATTATAATAATCACTAACAAGTTAGCATACTAACTCAATCACTAAAATGCAATAACAATTCAAACAATCCTAACTCAAGCGATCTATAATTATCACACTAACTGTTACAACAGTCCTAAAACTTCAATTAACATTCACCAAAATCCATTTAACATCCTAACTAGTATTCACCTGTCACCAAACTTTGTAGCTTGTTGTTGTAAATTTTGGGAATATCGGCACGGTTGAGATTGTTGAGATGAGGAGTGCGGTGGCGGAAACGGTGGAGGTTCGGAGGTGAGAGGCGAGTGCGGCGGTCGATTGTTTGGGTGACGGCGGAGGGACCCTCGAAGGCGGAAAATAGGGTTTTCAGAAGTTGAAGGAAGAGAAAGTAAAGGTGATATGGGGATGTCGTGTTTTGGAGTGTCTGCGTGATGTTGTGTGAGTTGAGAAGAAGGTTATGGCTGATGGGGATTGAGGGGAAGAGGAAATGGCGGAAGTTTGTGAGGTGAGTGAAGAAGAGGGAAAACAAAAGAACAAAGAACGAAAAGTGAAATGGAGTCTGAAATTTTATTTTAAATAGACCTTAGACAGCGCTTTTGTGGAAAGCGCTTTCTAAGGTATGCCTTAGACAGCGCTTTCCAAAAGCGCTTTCTAAACCCCCCCTTAGACAGCGCTTTTGGTTTTAATTTTTTTTTTAATTTAAAGACTTTAGACAGCGCTTTATCAAAAGCGCTGACTAAGGTCTATATTTAAAAGCGCTTTCTAAAAGCGCTGTCTAAGGGGGGGTCTTAGACAGCGCTTTTAGAAAGCGCTGTCTAAGACCCCCCCTTAGACAGCGCTTTCATTATTTTCTTGGAACATTTTCCGTGTTTTATTTTAATTTTAACCTTAGACAGCGCTTTCTTTTAAAAGCGCTGTCTAAGATGCGCTGTTAAAAGTCATTTTTGGCGTAGTGTAGTTTTGATTTAAAAACTTCTTATTTATGGGTTTTGTTCTTACTTTTCCCTTTTCCCTTGGAAACAATAAAAGTGTGGTGGCGACTCTTGTTAATTGATGTCTTGCTTATCCATAGCTTGATGATCACGAGTTTACCGCTACACATACCTACCATGATGAGGAGGTGGTATACCTATGTGCTATATGTACTCAAGCAGGTCCTCGGTCCCTAGACGCATGCCTTCCATTTCTTCAATCAGGACCAATAAGTTTTGCTCGGTCCTTCCTACGTAGTCGTGTTACTGATCCTGTATCTGTTAGATCCGTGCCATCATGCCGACCCGCTGTCTCTGTATATTTATCAACAGCTGGTCGCGCCTGGCATCTACATTATTAAGGTGTCGTAGCTCACATAGGACATTGTTAAGTATGGTCCTGATGTCAACATAATCATACTCCTCTCGAGACTGGTGTCGAAGAGAGGTACCTGTATAAGTGTTAGAAGGGCTAGGTGCGGTGTGTACACGTGTAATAGGGTCATAGAAGGTGGGAGCATCATGCTCCATCTCATCAAATTTATAATCAGTCTGACCACCTTGGTTATCCTGCACAAGTATGTCATTAGGAGCAGGATGACTGGTTTTAGGGGCGATTAGATCATAAAGCCAATTGTTCCGGTTTCGCACATCTGTGCGTGTGTGGCAAGGTAAAATGATACTCCTAATCTTGCGGTTACCAACCATGAGAGAGTATCCACCGTCCTGCCTAGCCTTAATTAAACGTTGGGCTCGACAAGAATCGATATCCAGAGAGGGCGTTGGTAGAGGCTGTAGAGTTGCAAGTTCATTACCTAAGCCTAGTGTGCGAGCTATGGAGGTAACCAGACCTCTGATACAGAAAGGGGTGGCCTCTCTTGTGCAAATCAACTGCATGTGTGCCAACGTGAAAGGAGTCGCATTGACTCGTGTCGGTGCAAGTGCAACATGTAAAAAGAAAAGCTCTTTAGAATTCACCCTACCATTATTTATTTGGTCGAAAATTGTGTTGGCTAATATGAGATGCACATAACGTATGGCCGAGTTATGGATATGCAAAGCTTTTAGACCTTTCCAGTCAGATGTTCTCTCACATGTCAATTGTTCCCAGAAACGAAACGCTTCATATTGCCATTCTTCTTCTAGAGGACATGCATAAGCTATACCATTCCCATGGGGAAAATGCAGCATGTCCCCAATAGTATCTTGGCTCCATTCATAATCCTTATTAAATAATCTAAACCTGACCGTGCCAGAAGAGTATTGATCAACCATAGGCGTATAGTAACTGAAAGAACTCAAAAACTCCAAAGTCAGTTTCTCGTAGGTAGCGTCATTCAAAGAACAAAAGTTGTTAATCTATCCAGTATCCATTACACACTATTGAATAATCCTAACCTACGTAGACAAGGTTCGTCGGCATACCTTGTTGGAGTGACTGAACGTTCGTAGAACTTTAAGTACCTCTCTTTTTGTAATTTTCTGACTTCACCCTCACTAAAGATGATGTTGGACAAATCTTCTGTTGGCCTTTTCGTTTTACGAACGTTCAAGCATGGTGATAAGGAGAAATATTTTTAGAATGGGGTTGTATTTATGGTTTGGAAATGGGGTTAGATTGGATGATGAGGTTTTAAATAGTTGAATGAGAATGAGAGCTTGAAAGGTTTGAGATGAAGGGTGTGAGTGAGAGGGTTAAGGTGAGTTAATATGGAGAAAATGGGTTTTGGAAGTTGAAAGAGTGGGAAAATGTGGGGTTGCGTGTTAAAAATGGTATTTTTGGGTTTCTGATGTTTGTGGCAAACGCCACGAGCCTAAAATAGGAAAATTATCATTTTAGCTCTCTGGCAAACGCCAGGAGGGCTGTGGCGAACGCCACAAGCTTCAAAATTGGGGTTTTTTGTTTTATGGCTCAGAAAAAGGCATATTGGCGGTTGTTAATTACTTTTAAGGATTGTTGAGTAAAAATTATGGAGTGGTCTA
The DNA here is from genome assembly GCF_024323335.1 of Lathyrus oleraceus. Lineage (NCBI taxonomy): Eukaryota > Viridiplantae > Streptophyta > Magnoliopsida > Fabales > Fabaceae > Lathyrus > Lathyrus oleraceus. Next base: position 514,137,665 of record NC_066584.1, read on the forward strand.
GTAATATTCCCATGACCGGAAGATGTATGAGAGATGAGACATCATCAAGGGTGATGGACATATCACCAATAAGATAATGAAAAAATGACGTCTCTAAGTGCTACCTCTCCACAAAAATCGCCATCATGCCATGGTTAATGATATTTACATAGTCACACATAAACATTGCATCCTAGATAGATGATATACATCCTGAAATCATGCCTTTTCATATTGTGGCAAATTCAAAATCTTTCGATCGTAGTGTATGCTTTTTACAGTGTCACAAAAATGTAAAAAAAATACAACAACATTGGTCGATTCAATTAGTATAAAATAGATGTAAGGAATAAATAATTAAATATTTATGCTATCACTCTTTTCCATACATGCCTAGTAGCATGGTTTGTATAGAGAGGAAATAGGTAGGTGTCACAAGGGCCTCCTAAAAAACTATCAGGAGCAACAGTAACACCAACAAGTTCCTATTGTTGGGCTTCATGAGCTTCACAGGATTTAGAGGTAGCAGGGGAAACGTGCCTTCTGGAAAACAAAGTTTGAGACACGTGAGCTTGAGAGGTAGATGCTTATGGATCAAATGAAGTTACACCGACTAGTGGTCACGAGGGTTTGGCCCTCTTCATGCGAACCGATGCATGTTGGCCCACTCAACTGTGCCTAATCTGTCCTAGTTTTCAACCATTTACCTATAATAAAACTAGAAAACCATATCAAATTCAAACAAGTTAAACTAAAATACGTGACATGTCAAATCAAATAGTTTTATGAGTGTAGAGAAATTAAGGAAGTGCATTTATTTAATTTTGGAAAAATAAAAAACTGGAAAAATCTGAAGATGTATTTCCGTAAAATCATAAACACGAAAATGGTAGGAAATGCAGAAACTAACACGCCTTATGCCCTAATCTTCAAGAAATGTGAAAGCATATTTCAATAAACGACATATTACGATTGTAACTACATTATAATATACCTTAAACAACCTATTAACTAATGCATGCATCACAACTCAAGAGAAGGAAGTGAGAAGAAACATACCAAATGTCAGTAGTTGAGAAAGCTTGAATGAACTGAAGTTTATGTCCTGGGATTGAATGTAATGAGGTATAAGTAGTGTTCTAGCTTGAAAAGTGACCTAGTTATAATTCTCTCACGAGCTCTTTTGGTGTTTTGAAAGTTTAACAAATGAAGAAGAATGAATGGGAAGTCTAGCGCGATTTATAAGAATTAAAACCTTCCAGGAGATGCATTTTCGTAAAAATCATTGAATTTTGAAATTAGGATTATTACAGAAGTGCACTTTCGGAGTCACACTAATATTGATATGAAGATGCATCTATGGACTAAATTTTGGAAAAATGTGGGTAACTCACTTAAGAAATGTTAAGGTGTGTATTCAGGATGCGTCTGGAGATGCATATCCAGATTTGAGGAAAATTTATGGTTTTTCACTAGAGTGCGCTAACACGCCATGGAATGTACAATGTAGCCTCAAAAAGTCTTACATGGTTGTAGCAACATGTGTTAGTTTTGGTCTTATATTATGAACTTTGGTTTTTATGTTTAACATATTTCTTTTCTCATTTTATGTGTTGCTCATATATTACGTGGAAATTCAATAATGTAAAGGTTTTATTCTCCGGACGCACCCAAATAATATATGTAAAAGTTAAAGAAATTGGAGATTGAAATATGAACCCCCTCACTAAAACAACGTTGCATATAACATCCTTACCGTTATTATGACTAAATATATGTTTTTTGTCTAATAAACTAGTGGTTGAAATTTCACCTCTTAAAAATAAATAAGTGGAATATCGCGTGAGTGCACATTCCTATTATAAATATTTTGTACGATGTCAAAACTAGGATATTTTAGCATTTATGTATATTGAACACTATTCTCTGAGTCTAAATGCACATCTTAGTATTAGGAAACTTAGGAATGGTTTAGAAAAGGTTTCATGCATTGAAGATAGATTTTTATGTGAAAAACAGGTCTATGTATCGACACATACATGCTATGAGTCAACACATGTGAATCATTTTTAAAGGCTATAGCTTCTGTTTGATGTGTCGACTATGGAGGGGTTTCAGGTCGACACATAGAAGAAAATTTTCTTCTATGAGTCGACACATGACCTATACAGGTCGACACATGCTTCGAGCGTTCCGATACATGACTTACATAGGTGAACACATACAATGCATTTTTCCAAAAATTCATGATTTTTTCAAATCTTTTGCATTCCTTTTGCCTCCAACTTGCAAATACCTCATACACACATCAGTTAAAAAAAAGAATACGAAACCAGGAATATATAAAGAGTTCTCTTCATCTTCAACCTATGTTATATACATACACACAAATAAATTACACATAATCATTTTTTGTTTGGGTGCCATCTAGAATCAGAGTTAATAACATTCAATTTAGGTTGTTGAATTGTAAATTGGATTGATAATCTTTGGGGGTTTCAAATAAGAAAACCAAGCCGAAGGTTTCCTTCAAGATCAATTTGTGATTTGAAGGTTTTGGACAAGATTACGCAAGTCAGATTCAACCGAGTGAAAGCTTCGAAGAACGGTGGGTTCAGTCGAAGGAGTAACGGTAATCAGAGGATCATATTGGTAAATCTTGGGTGACAATAATTTGCAGTTTGTATTTGATCGAGTGAAAGCTTTGAAGAATGAGGTTTCTTGCAAAGGAGTAGCGTGAGACGTTCGATCAAATTGGTATCGTTGGATGACTTGATCAAGCTCATATCAAGGGAATAAAAAAAGATATGATCAACATCAAACATAGGATTTGAAGGATTGGATTGCTATTTCTTTTCTTGTAAACTACAATTGCAAAGGTTGATTTTCATTATCTCAATTCAAGTTTGAATTGAGGGCAATCATACCCATAGCGAGGCCGATTGAGGAACTGTCTAAACAAATCTTTCTCTCTCTACTTTTCATTTGCAAATTGTCGAATTCGTAGATTGTGTGATCAATACGTTTGGTTAAACTTTTTGATAATCTTTTGAAAAAGGTTTTGTTGAGTTGATCACGGTTGAGTTTGCAAATCAACAAAATCATACAAAATTCTAAACGAAATTGATTGCACACAAGGTGTTCGATAATTTTCCTCGCTTACGTTTTTGTATATTTTGTTATTGGAAATATATTTCACTTTTACTGTAGTGATTGTTGTTAAAAATATATTGATCAAATTGTTCTTATTATCATAATTTGATTCTACATATGCATATTTGACCTTTTCGATGGCGGTTCAGTTTAGACAATTTGATCCAGATCACTTCCGTTAACTGTTAAATTTTTTAAAATAGTTTTTGTAAATTTTTTAACTTGGAATCTATTCACCCTCTTTAGATAAGTGGCTTTTGTCGAAGATATCGTTGATTTGAACTCCCACCCTACACAACTATCAATTGAGTTGTCTCGAGAGGAATTAATATCTAGTATTTTAATTGTCTCACATATGTCTATAATTTAATTAAATAATTTATGTATATTTTTTATATATTTTTTTTAAAAAAAATAAAAATTTAAAGAAAATTACAACCCAATAACTTAGTATCCTGATATGAATTCAGATTTTATTACCAAAACTCGTCTATGTGTTTATCTAGAAATTAATATCCAAATTAATTTTAAAATTAATGAGAGTGCATCTCTCATGAATTCATTTTTGTTAAATAAATGCGTATGAAATCCAATTTTAAAATATTGTAAAAAGCATTTTTGAATTTCACAAGGTGAGTAGTAATCTTATAAGATGGGAAGAACAAAAGCAATATAATTATGACAGTCCAAAAATAAAATATTATTTACTTTTTTCTTTATGAAATCATTAGTTAATTTGCAAATAGGTTGGGTTTGGTGATGCTGATTTTATCCAAATCTAACATTTGAATCAGTCAATTTTGTTTGGAATTTTCCACAAAATCAACTCAACCACGAATTACTTTTTTTTAATACTAAAAACATAAATTTTAACACTACACATTCTTCAATTTTTAAAATAACAATACATTATTCAATTCTTAAAATAGATCGACAAACAATTCATTATTTAACTCTTAAAATACATTCATAAATAGAAAACAATAAATTCTTAAAATGCATTCCACTTATATTACAAGTTATTTTATTTTTGACTAGTTTATAACTATATAAAAGAAAACTTAATTAAACCCGTCCGATAGGATTATTAATTAAATCATATCTAAAAAATTAAATATCTCAATTACACCGATAAAAGACATGTATCCTCACTATATTTTTTAAGAAAAATATTTACAATTATTATATATTTATATTATAATTAATAAAAAAATATTTATTTTAAAGAGTATATTGTCAATCAATTAAAAAATATTTTTTTTCTATGAATTTATTACTAGTATTTATGTATAAAATTATATGATATAGGAATAATTGTTTAGGATTCTATTTGATATGATTGTGAATTATTTATTTTAAAAATTAAAATTTGAATCTAATATATATTCAATTAAAATATGTCAAATTTATTTTATATTTAATTAATTAATTAATTTTTTGCTAAAATTTAAAAAATACATTATATTTTATATATTTTTATTCTAACGTTAAAATGTCACTGCCATATCATTAATTTTTTGCTAATATATTTATTCTTTAAAAAAAAAGGGTTAAGTAAAATTTAGATAGAAATTGTGGAAATTAGAGTAGGTATAGATAATTGGGCCTGGGTAAGAAAAAGAAATAAATAGGGTTCTGTTGTGGAGCCTCTCAATTGCAGAAGGCATCGTGATCGGAAAAGGGAGAGAAATGGATTCCGGCGGCGTCTCCGACGCTGATAACATTGATAAGAGAAGGCCATTCTACGAATCAACAGCTTCTTCAATAATGTATCGTTCAACAATACAACCCTCTGGTCGACTTCGGGATTTCACGTACCCTTTTAATATTTTCATATACCGTTCAGCAGGGTACATCCATCTCATATAAGCTGGTCCACACAACTGTGTCTCTTTCACAAGATGAACAACTAAATGAACCATTATGTCAAAAACAGACGGAGGAAAATACATTTCAAGCTCACACAAGGTAATTACAATCTCTTTTTGTAGTGTTGGTAAGATCTCGGGATCGATCACCTTACTACAAATTGACCTAAAGAAAAAACACAATTTAGTTATGGCACTTCTTACTTTTTCTGGCAAAATAGAACGTATACCTATCGGTAGAAAATGTTCCATTATAACATGGCAATCATGTGTCTTCAAATTCTTCAACTTGAGGTCTTTCATAGAAACAAGTCTTCTGATATCAGATGAGTATCCTTCTGGAACCTTAACTTCACTCAGAGACTTACACAATTTTTTTTTCTCCTTTCTAGATAAAGTAAAAGCAGCAGGTGGTAGATATGTTCGTCTTCCTTTCTTCACGGGTGCTAATTCAGTTCTCATTCCCATTTTTAACATGTCCTCCCTTGCTTTAAGGCCATCCTTAGACTTGCCTTTTATATTGAGTAATGTACCGATAACACTTTCAAATACGTTTTTTTCAATATGCATAACATCGAGAAAATGTCTCACGTACAAAGACTTCCAATATGGCAATTCAAAAAATATCGACCTTTTCTTCCACCCACCTTTCACAATCTTATGTGCAAAAGACTTGCCAAACTCAGTACGCACATCTTTCACCTTTTCAAAAACTTGTTCACCTGACAATGCGGGTGGAGCTCTACGATCTTCGGTGTCTCCATTGAATGCTTTTCTCCACCCACGGTAGTGATGTTTAGAATGTAAGAATCTACGATGACCGAGAAACACATTCTTCTGGCAAAGTTCCAATCGAATCGTATCGGTTCCGTCTTCACAAACAGGACACGCACGTTGACCTTTAATGCTATACCCAGATAGATTCCCGTATGCTGGAAAATCATTAATTGTGCCAAACAACATCGCCCTCAAATTGAAACTTTCTTTCCTATATCCATCATAAACCTCCACACCGTTCTCCCACAAAATCTTTAAATCTTCGATCAGAGGTGTCAAGTATACGTCTATGTCATTCCCTGGTTGTTTAGGCCCAGAGATTAACATAGATAACATCATGTACTTACGCTTCATACATAGCCACGGAGGTAGGTTATAAATCATAAGAATCACAGGCCATGTGGTATGTGAGATACTTTGAAGACCATGTGGGTTCATTCCATCAGTAGATAATGCCAATCGAAGGTTTCTTGCTTCTGATCCAAACTCAGGATAATCATTATCAATCTTCGACCACTGTGGTGAATCAGCCGGATGCCGATACTTTCCATCAATAATTCTTTCATCTGCATGCCAAGTAAGATGTCTTGCATCGGTTTCACTACGAAACATGCGCCTAAATCTCGGAATTATCGGAAAATACCATAAGACTTTTGCGGGAGATAATCTTTTCTTATATCGAGACAAACCACATTTAGGGCACTCAGTTAACATTGCATATTCGTTACGAAACAAAATGCAATCGTTAGGACAAGCATGTATCTTATCATAGCTCATGCCAATAGAGCACAACATTTTTTTTGCCTCATAGGTTCGATTAGGAAGAACATTACCATCCGGTAGCATTTCTCTCATAAGGGCCAACAACTCTGTGAAACTTTTATCCGACCATCCATTGCCCGCCTTTAAGTTGTACAACTTTAATACCGCAGAAAGTCTTGAGAATTTAGTGCAACCTTTGTACAACGGTTTCTCTGCATCGCTTACCATCCTCTCAAACATTTCAGGACAATCATGAAGATCTTCTTCCAGTGCTTCTACAATCTCTTCAACTCGATCACAATCGTATGTTTCCGTGTCTTTGTCGTATGAAGCATAGGTCGTATTACTTTTTCCACTCGATTCAACATTCTCGTTAATTTTCTCACCATGAAATATCCAACACTGATAACTTTGATCAATTCCATGCCTCAGCAAATGCGATTTCAATCCATGTGCGTCAACCTTACCAATATAACAACAACGCAAGCAAGGACAATGCATTCGTCTGGGGTTTTCAGCGTGTTGAACAACATACTTAACGAATTCCAAAACCCCACTCTCGTACTCTTTGGTCATTCGATCGGCACAGATCCATGTTTTATCCATGGTTTTCCTACTTATTAAAGTAAACAATTAATCCAGACGAAAATACATAACTAAGGTAGTATCTTTGAATATCCTAACAATTATAAAGTTCAATTCATTTTAAACTTCAAAAACCTATACATAACCAATGTTAATATAAACTTCAATAACGTATCCGATACGCCAATATACCAACTTTAATTACCTCATCACTTTCATTTTTTATATTACAAGAATCAACATTCAAAATCAATAAACCAACCATATTCCATAGTAGTTTCAATGAACATTCAAATTGATTTCAAAGCATCATTAACTTTAGCATATCATTGCAACGTCCATCAACACAATAATGATTTCTAACTTCCATACTAACCTCAACTAACATGATCAATGGACTTCTAACTCATGTCACCTCTAATTACTAACAGCTTATTAACTAACATTTTTCATAACACATTTTCCTAACTGTTTTGACTACTAATCTAACTCTCCTAACACAATTAGTTACCTAACAATTTATTAACACAATTGCATACTAGTTTAACAGCTCTAACATCATTTGCTAATAATCATCCAATTCCATAACAATTATAATAATCACTAACAAGTTAGCATACTAACTCAATCACTAAAATGCAATAACAATTCAAACAATCTTAACTCAAGCAATCTATAATTATCACACTAACTGTTACAACAGTCCTAAAACTTCAATTAACATTCACCAAAATCCATTTAACATCCTAACTAGTATTCACCTGTCACCAAACTTTGTAGCTTGTTGTTGTAAATTTTGGGAATATCGGCACGGTTGAGATTGTTGAGATGAGGAGTGCGGTGGCGGAAACGGTGGAGGTTCGGAGGTGAGAGGCGAGTGCGGCGGTCGATTGTTTGGGTGACGGCGGAGGGACCCTCGAAGGCGGAAAATAGGGTTTTCGGAAGTTGAAGGAAGAGAAAGTAAAGGTGATATGGGGATGTCGTGTTTTGGAGTGTCTGCGTGATGTTGTGTGAGTTGAGAAGAAGGTTATGGCTGATGGGGATTGAGGGGAAGAGGAAATGGCGGAAGTTTGTGAGGTGAGTGAAGAAGAGGGAAAACAAAAGAACAAAGAACGAAAAGTGAAATGGAGTCTGAAATTTTATTTTAAATAGACCTTAGACAGCGCTTTTGTGGAAAGCGCTTTCTAAGGTATGCCTTAGACAGCGCTTTCCAAAAGCGCTTTCTAAACCCCCCCTTAGACAGCGCTTTTGGTTTTAATTTTTTTTTAATTTAAAGACTTTAGACAGCGCTTTATCAAAAGCGCTGACTAAGGTCTATATTTAAAAGCGCTTTCTAAAAGCGCTGTCTAAGGGGGGGTCTTAGACAGCGCTTTTAGAAAGCGCTGTCTAAGACCCCCCCTTAGACAGCGCTTTCATTATTTTCTTGGAACATTTTCCGTGTTTTATTTTAATTTTAACCTTAGACAGCGCTTTCTTTTAAAAGCGCTGTCTAAGATGCGCTGTTAAAAGTCATTTTTGACGTAGTGTAGTTTTGATTTAAAAACTTCTTATTTATGGGTTTTGTTCGTACTTTTCCCTTTTCCCTTGGAAACAATAAAAGTGTGGTGGCGACTCTTGTTAATTGATGTCTTGCTTATCCATAGCTTGATGATCACGAGTTTACCGCTACACATACCTACCATGATGAGGAGGTGGTATACCTATGTGCTATATGTACTCAAGCAGGTCCTCGGTCCCTAGACGCATGCCTTCCATTTCTTAAATCAGGACCAATAAGTTTTGCTCGGTCCTTCCTACGTAGTCGTGTTACTGATCCTGTATCTGTTAGATCCGTGTCATCATGCCGACCCGCTGTCTCTGTATATTTATCAACAGCTGGTCGCGCCTGGCATCTACATTATTAAGGTGTCGTAGCTCACATAGGACATTGTTAAGTATGGTCCTGATGTCAACATAATCATACTCCTCTCGAGACTGGTGTCGAAGAGAGGTACCTGTATAAGTGTTAGAAGGGCTAGGTGCGGTGTGTACACGTGTAATAGGGTCATAGAAGGTGGGAGCATCATGCTCCATCTCATCAAATTTATAATCAGTCTGACCACCTTGGTTATCCTGCACAAGTATGTCATTAGGGGCAGGATGACTGGTTTTAGGGGCGATTAGATCATAAAGCCAATTGTTCCGGTTTCGCACATCTGTGCGTGTGTGGCAAGGTAAAATGATACTCCTAATCTCGCGGTTACCAACCATGAGAGAGTATCCACCGTCCTGCCTAGCCTTAATTAAACGTTGGGCTCGACAAGAATCGATATCCAGAGAGGGCGTTGGTAGAGGCTGTAGAGTTGCAAGTTCATTACCTAAGCCTAGTGTGCAAGCTATGGAGGTAACCAGACCTCTGATACAGAAAGGGGTGGCCTCTCTTGTGCAAATCAACTGCATGTGTGCCAACGTGAAAGGAGTCGCATTGACTCGTGTCGGTGCAAGTGCAACATGTAAAAAGAAAAGCTCTTTAGAATTCACCCTACCATTATTTATTTGGTCGAAAATTGTGTTGGCTAATATGAGATGCACATAACGTATGGCCGAGTTATGGATATGCAAAGCTTTTAGACCTTTCCAGTCAGATGTTCTCTCACATGTCAATTGTTCCCAGAAACGAAACGCTTCATATTGCCATTCTTCTTCTAGAGGACATGCATAAGCTATACCATTCCCATGGGGAAAATGCAGCATGTCCCCAATAGTATCTTGGCTCCATTCATAATCCTTATTAAATAATCTAAACCTGACCGTGCCAGAAGAGTATTGATCAACCATAGGCGTATAGTAACTGAAAGAACTCAAAAACTCCAAAGTCAGTTTCTCGTAGGTAGCGTCATTCAAAGAACAAAAGTTGTTAATCTATCCAGTATCCATTACACACTATTGAATAATCCTAACCTACATAGACAAGGTTCGTCGGCATACCTTGTTGGAGTGACTGAACGTTCGTAGAACTTTAAGTACCTCTCTTTTTGTAATTTTCTGACTTCACCCTCACTAAAGATGATGTTGGACAAATCTTCTGTTGGCCTTTTCGTTTTACGAACGTTCAAGCATGGTGATAAGGAGAAATATTTTTAGAATGGGGTTGTATTTATGGTTTGGAAATGGGGTTAGATTGGATGATGAGGTTTTAAATAGTTGAATGAGAATGAGAGCTTGAAAGGTTTGAGATGAAGGGTGTGAGTGAGAGGGTTAAGGTGAGTTAATATGGAGAAAATGGGTTTTGGAAGTTGAAAGAGTGGGAAAATGTGGGGTTGCGTGTTAAAAATGGTATTTTTGGGTTTCTGATGTTTGTGGCAAACGCCACGAGCCTAAAATAGGAAAATTATCGTTTTAGCTCTCTGGCAAACGCCAGGAGGGCTGTGGCGAACGCCACAAGCTTCAAAAATGGGGTTTTTTGTTTTATGGCTCAGAAAAAGGCATATTGGCGGTTGTTAATTACTTTTAAGGATTGTTGAGTAAAAATTATGGAGTGGTCTAGTAATATTCCCATGACCGGAAGATGTATGAGAGATGAGACATCATCAAGGGTGATGGACATATCACCAATAAGATAATGAAAAAATGACGTCTCTAAGTGCTACCTCTCCACAAAAATCGCCATCATGCCATGGTTAATGATATTTACATAGTCACACATAAACATTGCATCCTAGATAGATGATATACATCCTGAAATCATGCCTTTTCATATTGTGGCAAATTCAAAATCTTTCGATCGTAGTGTATGCTTTTTACAGTGTCACAAAAATGTAAAAAAAATACAACAACATTGGTCGATTCAATTAGTATAAAATAGATGTAAGGAATAAATAATTAAATATTTATGCTATCACTCTTTTCCATACATGCCTAGTAGCATGGTTTGTATAGAGAGGAAATAGGTAGGTGTCACAAGGGCCTCCTAAAAAACTATCAGGAGCAACAGTAACACCAACAAGTTCCTATTGTTGGGCTTCATGAGCTTCACAGGATTTAGAGGTAGCAGGGGAAACGTGCCTTCTGGAAAACAAAGTTTGAGACACGTGAGCTTGAGAGGTAGATGCTTATGGATCAAATGAAGTTACATCGACTAGTGGTCACGAGGGTTTGGCCCTTTTCATGCGAACCGATGCATGTTGGCCCACTCAACTGTGCCTAATCTGTCCTAGTTTTCAACCATTTACCTATAATAAAACTAGAAAACCATATCAAATTCAAACAAGTTAAACTAAAATACGTGACATGTCAAATCAAATAGTTTTATGAGTGTAGAGAAATTAAGGAAGTGCATTTATTTAATTTTGGAAAAATAAAAAACTGGAAAAATCTGAAGATGTATTTCCGTAAAATCATAAACACGAAAATGGTAGGAAATGCAGAAACTAACACGCCTTATGCCCTAATCTTCAAGAAATGTGAAAGCATATTTCAATAAACGACATATTACGATTGTAACTACATTATAATATACCTTAAACAACCTATTAACTAATGCATGCATCACAACTCAAGAGAAGGAAGTGAGAAGAAACATACCAAATGTCAGTAGTTGAGAAAGCTTGAATGAACTGAAGTTTATGTCCTGGGATTGAATGTAATGAGGTATAAGTAGTGTTCTAGCTTGAAAAGTGACCTAGTTATAATTCTCTCACGAGCTCTTTTGGTGTTTTGAAAGTTTAACAAATGAAGAAGAATGAATGGGAAGTCTAGCGCGATTTATAAGAATTAAAACCTTCCAGGAGATGCATTTTCGTAAAAATCATTGAATTTTGAAATTAGGATTATTACAGAAGTGCACTTTCGGAGTCACACTAATATTGATATGAAGATGCATCTATGGACTAAATTTTGGAAAAATGTGGGTAACTCACTTAAGAAATGTTAAGGTGTGTATTCAGGATGCGTCTGGAGATGCATATCCAGATTTGAGGAAAATTTATGGTTTTTCACTAGAGTGCGCTAACACGCCATGGAATGTACAATGTAGCCTCAAAAAGTCTTACATGGTTGTAGCAACATGTGTTAGTTTTGGTCTTATATTATGAACTTTGGTTTTTATGTTTAACATATTTCTTTTCTCATTTTATGTGTTGCTCATATATTACGTGGAAATTCAATAATGTAAAGGTTTTATTCTCCGGACGCACCCAAATAATATATGTAAAAGTTAAAGAAATTGGAGATTGAAATATGAACCCCCTCACTAAAACAACGTTGCATATAACATCCTTACCGTTATTATGACTAAATATATGTTTTTTGTCTAATAAACTAGTGGTTGAAATTTCACCTCTTAAAAATAAATAAGTGGAATATCGCGTGAGTGCACATTCCTATTATAAATATTTTGTACGATGTCAAAACTAGGATATTTTAGCATTTATGTATATTGAACACTATTCTCTGAGTCTAAATGCACATCTTAGTATTAGGAAACTTAGGAATGGTTTAGAAAAGGTTTCATGCATTGAAGATAGATTTTTATGTGAAAAACAGGTCTATGTATCGACACATACATGCTATGAGTCAACACATGTGAATCATTTTTAAAGGCTATAGCTTCTGTTTGATGTGTCGACTATGGAGGGGTTTCAGGTCGACACATAGAAGAAAATTTTCTTCTATGAGTCGACACATGACCTATACAGGTCGACACATGCTTCGAGCGTTCCGATACATGACTTACATAGGTGAACACATACAATGCATTTTTCCAAAAATTCATGATTTTTTCAAATCTTTTGCATTCCTTTTGCCTCCAACTTGCAAATACCTCATACACACATCAGTTAAAAAAAAGAATACGAAACCAGGAATATATAAAGAGTTCTCTTCATCTTCAACCTATGTTATATACATACACACAAATAAATTACACATAATCATTTTTTGTTTGGGTGCCATCTAGAATCAGAGTTAATAACATTCAATTTAGGTTGTTGAATTGTAAATTGGATTGATAATCTTTGGGGGTTTCAAATAAGAAAACCAAGCTGAAGGTTTCCTTCAAGATCAATTTGTGATTTGAAGGTTTTGGACAAGATTACGCAAGTCAGATTCAACCGAGTGAAAGCTTCGAAGAACGGTGGGTTCAGTCGAAGGAGTAACGGTAATCAGAGGATCATATTGGTAAATCTTGGGTGACAATAATTTGCAGTTTGTATTTGATCGAGTGAAAGCTTTGAAGAATGAGGTTTCTTGCAAAGGAGTAGCGTGAGACGTTCGATCAAATTGGTATCGTTGGATGACTTGATCAAGCTCATATCAAGGGAATAAAAAAAGATATGATCAACATCAAACATAGGATTTGAAGGATTGGATTGCTATTTCTTTTCTTGTAAACTACAATTGCAAAGGTTGATTTTCATTATCTCAATTCAAGTTTGAATTGAGGGCAATCATACCCATAGCGAGGCCGATTGAGGAACTGTCTAAACAAATCTTTCTCTCTCTACTTTTCATTTGCAAATTGTCGAATTCGTAGATTGTGTGATCAATACGTTTGGTTAAACTTTTTGATAATCTTTTGAAAAAGGTTTTGTTGAGTTGATCACGGTTGAGTTTGCAAATCAACAAAATCATACAAAATTCTAAACGAAATTGATTGCACACAAGGTGTTCGATAATTTTCCTCGCTTACGTTTTTGTATATTTTGTTATTGGAAATATATTTCACTTTTACTGTAGTGATTGTTGTTAAAAATATATTGATCAAATTGTTCTTATTATCATAATTTGATTCTACATATGCATATTTGACCTTTTCGATGGCGGTTCAGTTTAGACAATTTGATCCAGATCACTTCCGTTAACTGTTAAATTTTTAAAAATAGTTTTTGTAAATTTTTTAACTTGGAATCTATTCACCCTCTTTAGATAAGTGGCTTTTGTCGAAGATATCGTTGATTTGAACTTCCACCCTACACAACTATCAATTGAGTTGTCTCGAGAGGAATTAATATCTAGTATTTTAATTGTCTCACATATGTCTATAATTTAATTAAATAATTTATGTATATTTTTTATATATATTTTAAAAAATAAATAAAAATTTAAAGAAAATTACAACCCAATAACTTAGTATCCTGATATGAATTCAGATTTTATTACCAAAACTCGTCTATGTGTTTATCTAGAAATTAATATCTAAATTAATTTTAAAATTAATGAGAGTGCATCTCTCATGAATTCATTTTTGTTAAATAAATGCGTATGAAATCCAATTTTAAAATATTGTAAAAAGCATTTTTGAATTTCACAAGGTGAGTAGTAATCTTATAAGATGGGAAGAACAAAAGCAATATAATTATGACAGTCCAAAAATAAAATATTATTTACTTTTTTCTTTATGAAATCATTAGTTAATTTGCAAATAGGGGCACAAATAGGTTGGGTTTGGTGATGCTGATTTTATCCAAATCTAACATTTGAATCAGTCAATTTTGTTTGGAATCTTCCACAAAATCAACTCAACCACGAATTACTTTTTCTAATACTAAAAACATAAATTTTAACAGTACACATTATTCAATTTTTAAAATAACAATACATTATTCAATTCTTAAAATAGATCGACAAACAATTCATTATTTAACTCTTAAAATACATTCACAAATAGAAAACAATAAATTCTTAAAATGCATTCCACTTATATTACAAGTTATTTTATTTTTGACTAGTTTATAACTATATAAAAGAAAACTTAATTAAATCCGTCTGATAGGAATATTAATTAAATCATATCCAAAAAATTAAATATCTCAATTACACCGATAAAAGACATGTATTCTCACTATATTTTTTAAGAAAAATATTTGTAATTATTATATATTTATATTTATATTATAATTAATAAAAGATATTTATTTTAAAGAGTATATTGTCAATTAATTAAAAAATATTTTTTCTATGAATTTATTACTAGTAATTATGTATAAAATTATATGATATAGGAATAATTGTTTAGGATTCTATTTGATATGATTGTGAATTATTTATTTTAAAAATTAAAATTTGAATCTAATATATATTCAATTAAAATATGTCAAATTTATTTTATATTTAATTAATTAATTAATTTTTTTGCTAAAATTTAAAAAATACATTATATTTTATATATTTTTATTCTAACGTTAAAATGTCATTGCCATATCATTAATTTTTTGCTAATATATTTATTCTTTAAAAAAAAAGGGTTAAATAAAATTTAGATAGAAATTGTGGAAATTAGAGTAGGTATAGATAATTGGGCCTGGGTAAGAAAAAGAAATAAATAGGGTTCTGTTGTGGAGCCTCTCAATTGCAGAAGGCATCGTGATCGGAAAAGGCAGCGAAATGGATTCCGGCGGCGTCTCCGACGCTGATAACATTGATAAGAGAAGGCCATTCTACGAATCAAGCAAGGCTTGGAAGGCTCGGAATTTGAAAAGAAAAAAAAAAGAAAAAGAGGTGAGGAGAAGCTTTACTCCACTATCGTTCTACAAGGGTCCCACCACGTACCACCCTGGACCGATGTGTAACGGTAGATTTGCCGGAAAACAGTTTGTTCCACTATCGCTATACACCACCACCGTCTACCAACCTGATCCGGTGTTTCCGGTGTTTCCGGTGTGTGAGGGAATAAACTCCTCTGAATCAAAGATGTTTCCGGTGTGTGAGGGAATAAACTCCTCTGAATCAAAGATGTTTCCGGTGTGTGAGGGAATAAACTCCTCTGAATCAATCGGAAACAAGTCCTCTGAATCAATCGGGAAAAACTCCTCTGAATCAATCGGAAAAAACTCCTCTGAATCAAAGGTTAGCAGAAACTCTATTTCCGATCAAGCTGCTTTATCTATTCTTTCAAAACTGCCCGTAAAATCATTGAAGCGCTTTGGATGTGTATGCAAATCATGGTCGGTTTTATTTGAAAACTCTGATTTCATGACCATGTACACCAACCTTTTCGTATCTCATGATTACCATACATATATTCTCAGCAATGATCTTGATCAGCCTGAAATACCTCCTTTTCTTAACCACTCTGAATTCCATTTGCTCCATAACACCATCAAATTCAATCTGCCACCTCCATTTCCATATTCTGACGGTCATGTTTCTATTCTGGGCTCCACAAGTGTTAACGGCATCTTTTGTCTTGGCAAAACTAGTATGGAAAACCAATATGTATTGTGGAATCCCGCTACAGACAAATTCAGGCGCATTCCTTCTAGCCCCACCGGACTTATACCAAAATGCCCTCAAAGCAACCTCTATGAAGAACTTTTTTTTCACGCCTTTGGTTATGACAAACTTAGAGATGACTTTAAGATCGTTCAGTATGTATCATCCTTTGTTTGCTGCAGCAGGGGTTTCGATCGTTATTATTCTTGTTTGCCAGCAAAAAGTTATTTTGAGATATATAGTTTAAAAACTAATTCTTGGAGAATGTTCGACATGGCCAATGATCTCTCTCATTGGTCTTATCCTCCCCCATTTGATGGTCTCGAACTTTATCTTGATGGAGCTTGTCATTGGTTGGTTACCAAATATCACAGCTCTAAACATGTTGAAACAACTCTCTTGACATTTCACCTCAGTGATGAAGTGTTCTTTACAACACCCATCGGGGAATCTTCATACACTTTAGAAACACGCTTGATGGTGTTAAATGGATCCATTGCTTTTTTCTCAAATCATCATGGGGATACTGTTTTTCACATATCTATTCTGGGTGAACTCGGTGTGAGTCAATCATGGATCAAACTTTATATTTCCGACCCCTTCCCTCCCCTCCGATGCCCCCCGATTGGATTTGGAAATGCGGGGTGTATTTTCTTTACCAAAACTAATTCTACAGAAGAAGATTATGAACTAGCCTACCTTGATTTGAGCACCCAAAAAACCCAAATAATTAAGGACCATGGTATTACTCTTGGAAAGAAAAGTTATTTTAGGGTCGGTCTTTACAAGGAAAGCCTTTTTCCAATCGGAGGATCAAGTCATTAGCTTTTCTTCTTATTATTATTTTCACCCGTAGTATATATGGCTATGGTGATATGGATCTTGTTTTATCAATTTTATTTTAAAGGTTTTTGCTTTTGTGATTTGCAAACTGATTGTGTTTACTTTAATGAATGTGCTCCAATTTGAGTTTCATTGTATTCTGTTTGAATGCTCTTTTGATTTGTTTTCAATGATCCAACTCAGTTATCTCGATGTGTACAGGTTTCATGGCTTAGTACTAGATGCTCATTTTAACCGGTTGGATGGTTTTGAAAAACTGCTGAATTTCAATTTGGGTTTTCAAACATTGATCCAATTAGTTACAATTGAATATGGAAGAATATATATGATAACAAGTTTACATGCTTTAGAGTGTTGTATGTTCTATTTTATTCACCCCTGCTGAGGTGAAAGATGTTGTTCCTTCCTTGACTGCCCAAAAGTCTATTGTTAGGAACTCATGATACAAATTATGATTTCATTCTTACTACATCTAGGAAAAATAGAAAAGAAATGGCCCCAAATGTAAACTCATAGACACCAAAACCTTGAAGCATGCAACAAATTCTCCATTGAAAGATGTTATTGATCTTTCCACGAGTCGGGGACAAAAAAGTTGATACCCAACCTTAATATGTATTTAACCCTCCAAACTCCAGAAAAATTCTGACAGAGCAACTAAATGGTCTGTTTTCTTTATGTTAGTTTATCTTGATGTCTTCAAAGTGCACAAAGGAGCGTTTTATAGTGACAGCTGAAAATGCTTTGTTTATTTCCGTGTATCAAAGTTGTTCCTCAGTGTTTCTCCTTTTCGTAAATTAACCTCTTAAACATTAACATAAATAGGCTAATCCAATTTGACTTAATGGATGAAGGATGTGACGTCACTCGCGGTTACGAACCGAGAGGTACATTGACAGTGGCTAGATGATTAGAGATGACAGTGGTGGAAGGGCTTAACAGAGAAGGGAAGCAACTGCCCTCAACAACGGTGGTGCGCAAATGCATGACGATGGTCATCTAGCACAGGTTGAAGAAGGGATTAAAAACCAGGTGATGGCTGGAGGATTCTTCACATATAAGCAGGTTTCATTTAAGTGTTTCAATGCCATATATACGGACTGTAGTTATGTATTTATGGTTTCTATATCATGAGATAATAAAAGTCACTTATTTATTTTTCATTTTCTTTATAGCTGATTATTCAAATTAAGTAAATGGGACACATTTCTCTTCCCATGATGTTGTTATTCAATTTGGATTAAGTTCTTCTTCCCATATTTTGGCATGCCATATTTCTCTCCATACCAATTTCCTCATTCTTTCTTTTATTTCATATCATGAATCATACTTGGATGTATGTTTCTAGTTATATCAGGATGATGAAATCCTGTATAAAATTCCTTATATCCAAGCTGTCACCATTATTAAAAAGAAGGCTACTTACCAATGAACATATATCATTTATATTGCCACCCTTTTCATTTGATTATAAGTATCAACATTTGTTTTGCATACCTTTTTTTTTTTAAAGTCATGAGAATTTTGATTGTATGGAGTCAACAACTTCATCAAAGTAGAGAAGTAAAAATATACTTAAGATGATTTGAGTAAATTATAAATAGAATACTAAACATTGGTGATTTTTTCTTCTTTCATATTTGCACTTATGGACTATTTCAACATGTTATTTATTTACTTAACCTTACTCTTGGCTTCAGGTATGTGATTGGAAGTCTAAGAGGCTTGTTGAAGAACTAATCGACAAAAATAGTGTTTAGTCAATGAGAGCTATTTATCAGTCAAAAATAGGGTGCAAAGTGTGTGCGATCATTGTGAGTTGAGTGAAAGTGTGTTGAACCTATAGAGGTAATGGATAAACCTTGGCCATTACCAAGTTGCACATGGTCATAACAAAGTAGGTCAACACCACCAAGAAGAAAATCTGAGTTGTTAGTCCCATGGTGTGTTGCACCAGAATCAGGGTACCATTGCTGATTGGAGGAGTTAGCTAATGTGTCACCAGTGAGATGTGAGATAAGCCCGGGGTTATCCTTGAGGAGGAGACAAGGTAGGTCTTGGAGCATAGTTGTAAGGACCTCTAGGTGGAGCATGCCACTAATTAGCACAAGGTGTCCACTGATTAGAAGCAGACAACAATTGATTAGAGCTTGATGTCCATTGATTAGGACTGTTTGTCCACTGGTTCCAATTTGGAGTCTGAGGTCCCTGCCACAATTGAGACGCATTCCATAGTGAATTCACCATAGGCATCATGGATGAGTGCATGTGGTAACAAATACCCATGACTTGAAACAAATATGTTGAACTCTAAAACAACCAACAAAACGACCTCTTCTGTCACGATTCATGTGGTGACCATCACAAAAGGCTTTATTTCCTCAAATTAATTGAGAACCACCTGGAAATTGATTCTCATTGCACTACTTATGAACAAAATTAGATGCATGATCTGATGTAGGAACACTTTCATGAACAAAATTAACAGATACATGTTCATTTATTATATTTTTTTAGCCTTATCAAGCTTAGACTTATGTGTGAGTAATATTGACTCAGCCTCATTAATAGGGCAAAGAGAAACTTGATATTGGATTATACATTGTATTCATCATGCAAACCATCCAAAATCGCTTCAAATTGGTCAAAATCGCTTCAAATTGGTCATGGTGAGGTACAAGGTCATTAATTGAATCTAAAATGTTAATAATACGCTGAATCCTAGCGAGATGTGCATTGGTGTGCGCAAACATGTACTTGTGATTCCATCCCATATTTGATGAGATTGGACATTTGTGAATTTCAAGAGCCTTGGAATTCCCCCTTTCAGAATTCCACTATGAATTTCTAAGATGCCTTCCAATGTTCAGTGTCTTCCCCTTATATATTTTCCCACCACTAAAAACTGAATAGACATAAATTAATACATTAATTAATTACTGCTCACAACAGTAATACCCCATTACTAGCCATTCCTGTCTTATAATGTAATTGCCCCACAACTAGCAATAATTTCCACTAATTTCTTATAATTGATATAGTCACTTATGCCTTTCTTGCTATATACATTTCTTATAAGAGGTCTAACAATACTCTCCCCCCAAAAGCCATTTTGTCCTTTAAGTGAAAGGAGGGAAATTGTTCTTTGATAACATCAATTGATTCTGAAGTAGCTTTAAAGTCTGGAAGATCTGCCACTGAATGAGGGCTACAACTGAACCCTGTGTTGTGTTGTGAATAACCTTAACTTCCGCAGGGAATACTTGGAGTTCTAGATTCTCGGAGAGTATATATGAAAGTGGTTGAGGTTGGGTTGTTGGGGCTAAAGCTTTCAACAAAGAGACATGAAAAACAAGGTGTATTTTGCTCTCTGGTGGTAATGCTAATTCAAACACGTTGAAGTTTAATGAATAAACACTAACCTAGTTAATGAATAAGCACTAACCTAGGAAGTTATTTAGTCTAGCAATACTATCAATCACTTTAGAATATCTACAATCATAATTAATTCTAATATTCCTCCACAAGTTAGAGCATATATGTTATATTTACCAAGCTTGTTACATATAGATTTAATCTGACGTCCTATAAGGGATTTAGTAAATTTGTTAGCCAATTGATCCTTTGAACCACCAAAATCAGTTATGATTTCTTCAGGTTGCAGAATGGAAAACAAAATAAGAGTTTAAATAGAAGTAATTAAGACGGTTAGGTTGTGCATTAGAATCCTCTTATCCTCTATTGTTATTGTATGATGTTTTGTATGAATGGTCTTATCCTTATAATCTCACAGCGAACTAACAAAACCGTTATAATTAGCCCTCTGCGAAATAACTCACTAACAACTACTCTGAGCTTTCTATTCCTAGTCCGCCAGCGTAATCAGTGTTAGGCGATGTACAAACTGTTAGTTCCCTATGCCATTACTCGGGATCTCCTATCTCTAGCTAACCAGCGTAAGTAGAACAGTTGCCCTAGGTCCGACACATAGACTATAGGTCAAGGATCCCTATGTGTCCAATATTAGATTAAATAAGTATCTCAATTAAAAAGCTTTAAGAATAATCAACAACTGAATAAAATTATAATTCAAAGGACTCATACAAAGTCAAACAAACATATAATGCCAACAAGATTAAATAAGGTTCATCATCACACAACCTAATCTAGAGGAGCTTTAGCTAATCATAGTGAAAATTACAATACCAATCGAATAAAGAAGAAGAACATAAGAATTCCCTTGAAGGATTGACCTCCAACGACTTCCAATGCTCTTAAAATCACCATTTAATGTTGTAAATTCGTGTTTCCAATGTCAAAATTCGTAGCCCCTGCCAAACTGCTGAAAATCCCATTAAAAAGCACTAAGAAGGGGTTAGAACGTGTCAGAAAAAGCCTAGAAAAAGGATCCATCACGTGCATTATACAAGCATCGCGCACACGATCCTTCCTTTAATGCCCTATCGCGCACGTGATGCCGCAGACGTTTATTTCAGTAGCTGCCTTAAAAGTCACTATTTCACCAAAATTTTCACTAAGGCCCATTCTTCGATATTTGGTCATTTTTTACTCGTTCTTGGGTCTTTCTTCTTTATTTTGGCTCATCTTTCGCTCGTTTTTCCTCGATTCGTCGCCTACTTATATGTAATGATGACTTGTCATCGCAATCCCAAATTTGAATCTTTACTTGTCCTCAAGCAACTCACTTGCAACTGCACATTTCAACAGACCACAAGTCATACAATAATAATTAAACATCACCATATTTTTTTGTTACCTGACCATTGTTTCAGCTTCCAACTTCTATCCGACAAATTTGGAAAATATCCTTAACGTTTACTAGTACTCAACTTGTCTCAACTCACTTTACTCGCTCAATGGATATGGTTATCACTCAATCAACATGCAAAATAAATTATACTTAATTTGATCATGTTCTAATATAATTTATCATCAAAATCATAACAGACGTATAAGAGATCTTCTCGGGTTGTAACTTGGCTTATGTTCGGGTAGGATATTTTTGGGAAAGTAGAGTTTCGGTCATTCTTTTTGATTTTTTCTCAATATATTTTTTAAAGAAATGAATTTTTCTACTTCTTATTTTCTCAATATTTTTGAAAATTTTGACCACTTAACTCTAGTACCCCACCCTAACTTAGAACTTTTTTCACTTACAAGAACAACCTAAACTTAATCTTTTTCATTCAACTTTAAGAACCAAATTCTACCTAATTCCAAAGAGAGGGTGGAAGGAAAGAATCTTTCAAGTCAAATGGTTAAGAGTTATAGGCTACGTCATCGAAAGAAAGGCTTAGACTCAAAGTGGATAAAAAATTATGGTCCGAATACTACAAGGTGGCTACAAAGACTCAAAGTTATAAACAAAAACTTGCCTCAATGCGTGCCAATCAAACTAGAAAACTTAATTGGAAATAGATTAAACCAAATAAAATAAAATTGCACGAATACACTCTAAGAAAAAAAATGAACAATGGAAATATTTGGGCTCAAACCTTATTAAATGAGATATCTGAAGGTTGAGTACAAGTCCCTTGATTCTTTTCTCTTCCTTTGCCTTCAAGTCATCAGTTGCTTTCATTATGATCAAGTCCCTCTTTTTTTGGGATCATCTGTTCAATGCTAAAGTTAGAACTTTAAATCCGAAAAAAAACATAAGTAGTTACAAATAAATTTGTTAAGGATATAGAGATCTTCATAGCAAAATTTATGCTTGAGTAGCTACTTCCTCTTAGGCTGGCCTTGAATAAAAATAAAAGAAATTATGCAAACTAAAAACTGATTAAAAATTGATGGGTTGTCTCCCATCCATCGCTTCTTTTACGCCGATAACTTGACGTTCAATGCTCAAAACACATCAGGCGCAAGGGATTCCCTTACACCGGTAAAAACTCATTTTCCCATCATCTTGGAAACTTCATTACCTTTCTCTTTCAATTGATAACATGTCTCAAGATCCTCCACATATTATGTCCATTGATAAACATGAAATACCACTTTCTCCTTATTAAACTTCAAAATTAACTCACTGATTTCTATATCTATTTTTACCTTCCTGGTTGCCAAGAATGGGCGTCCAAGAATCACGAATCCTTCTGAATCATTTTTCATGTCGATTACCACAAAGTCCGTAGGGAAGGTCAATCCATCGATATGAACTAGCACATCTTGTACAATACCAAATGGACGAGTCAACCATAGTTAGTGCCATGTTGGTTGGTACCTAAGCACAAATTTAAAAGTTAAGAGTTGAAAAGATCTGACCAATGAGATGCAATCCAACAGACAATAATGTCATATAGAAATCTATTTTCCTTTGGACTTTAATTAAGCAATAAGCAATATCCAACATCATGAAGATCAAGGCATCAAATAAAGATAGCCATATCCAAGTAAGCATTCCAATAGCTAGCAGTCTTCATTATCTTCCAATGTATCAGATAAAATATTCCTTGATCAACTCAGAACAAAACATCAGACATAAATAATAATAGCACAATAACAATTAGGCATAAAGACAGAGTAGCAGATGAATCAAAGAAATCCTCAAGTCTTGTATCAGATGAAAGTCACTGTCAAAGATAACTCAGTCTTAAAATGTTGACATTGACCAAGTCCTTTAGCATGAGGGGTGTTGCCTAATTCTAAGTTTGAAAGTTTAGATCAAGTCCAACAGTCCACCAAATATTTTTTTTAGGGTTTTTGATGTTATTGTGTATTTTAAGGTCCTAAGACCACAAACAAAACAAAGACAAGTAAACAATATATACAATCACAAGATAAGGCTCAAATGAGCAAAGTGAAAATAGCTTGAAACATAAATAAGTTATAGGAAATGTAAATGGCAATGAATGATAAGTGACTGAAATTTAAATTGCATAAAGTAAATGACTTGGAAGTAAAAGTAATATTAATAAGAGTTAGTCAAAGGTTAGTCAAATGTTAGTGGTGGAATTTAATTGATTAAGTCATTCTTTGTAGAATACTCAACCATTCATTCACAAGTATGGATCCTTGAACCAAGACATCTTCCATGAGAAGGGCTCAAACTTGGATAATTCAACAAGTATGCCACTAGCTCCCATGAAAGGAAAAAAGGTCAAGTCTCCACACAATACCATGAAAAATGAGAGACTTACAATCTCACTTACTAGAATGCTATGCCTTGAGGGTCAAATTTAGCTCTATGTTAAGCAATCGTAATTGGACTTATGTAGAAGTCACAACTATCTGAGGTCGGGAAATAAAAATATAGGTGTTAATGCATGTTAGAGATTTGGTACAAAAAACCAAACTTCTAAAACATACCACACACTAAAAAAAGGGAGAGACCTATCTCAGTCATACTTGTATTAATTCATCTGACACAAGGTCATTGATGAATCAATTAGCATTTAGACCTCAGAGATTTCATTGGTCAAATGAGGGAATGGGGAAGAATAAGGATGAAGATGAAGAGGGAAGGGGAAATAGAAACACAAATTGATCATGAGAGAAATTTCATTTGATCAAAATCATCCATTCATTTTGGGAGATAAAATGTATATTTCATCAATCCCCTAAATCTAATGGTTTTGATCCAACAAAAGTCAAATCAGCCATGACCAAGACCCAAACTGAAAGTCAAACATCATAAGACCATAAAAATGGTTCAACATAAATTTTAAATATTTAATTAATTAAAAATCACATTAAAAATGAATTAAAATACATTTTAATTTGGACAAAATCTCAAATCCCTTCAAAACACCAAATAAATGGCCAAAAGATTTATCCTAGGTCAAACAAGGTCAAAGGACCTTAGACAAAAAATTTCACAATTTTTAGAAGTCAGGAGTATTTTTAAACAATTAAAAATATGCACAAAAACATTTAATTCATGAAAAATACCAAAATTAATCCAAAAAATAATTTTAATTCAGAATATAGAAGAGAAAAATATTTAAAGATTTTTTGGTGAAAGTCCTATATGTTTTGGATAAAAATGGATTTATTATGAATTAAACAAAATAAAACAATTAAATGAAAAATAAGAAAATATCAAAAATCAAGGCCCATAAGATCTCCCTCATTAATTGAGGTGGCAAATCTGATGATCAAGCACATGCTATCCACGATACACCTTAGTCAAAGCATCACACACGTGGTAATCAAAAGGAAATGTCAGGATTAAAACATTTCAAAGGGATCTGATGGTTTGGAAGATGCCAACGCACCACCGGAGCCCTAGCTCCAGTCATCTTCTCCAGTGGACCTCACCGGACTGGTCCACCACAAAAATGAAAAGTAAGGACATGGTTTTAAAATTGATTATGGGAGATGATGTGAATTTGACTGTGCCTGTATTCAAGACCCCTGAGCGGGTAGTTATCCAGTTTGATAGCAACACCAATAATAATGTCAATAGATTGGTATCACCGTTGGTAATACGGTTAGCGGACCCTGTCCCTTATGCATCCGATATAGCCATGCCATATCAGTATAATGCCACTATGATTGAAAATGGTCAAGAGGTTCCTCTACCAGTTGCAGACTCCATGGTAAATATTGCAGATATAGCAAAGGTGACCCGTATTGGTCGTGTGTTCAATCCAGTTTTCCCTAAGATTGTAGAAGATGCTTCCATGAGTAAGAAGGCAAAGATTCCAGTAGTGAATCCGGTTAGTGTTTCAATGTGTCAGTCTGGTGAATCCAGCAAATTGAAGACTAACGATGATGATGAAGTATTAAAATTGATTAAAAAAGTGAATTCAACATTGTGGAGCAGCTGCTCCAGACTCCATCAAAGATCTTCGTGCTGTCATTACTAATGAACTCTGAAGCACATAGGGAGGCATTGCAGTGCTAGAGCAGGCTTATGTTGAGCATGATGTGACTCTGGATCAGTTTGACCACATAGTTGCCAACATTACTTCTTGTAACAATCTGAGCTTTTGTGATGAAGAGCTTCCTGAGGAAGGTAGAAATCACAATTTGGCATTGCATATTTCAATGAACTGTAAGGAGGACGCTTTGTCCAATGTGTTGGTTGATACTGGGTCATCATTGAATGTGTTACCAAATCAACTTTGTCATGACTCTCTTATCAAGGCGCCCCAATGAAGTACAACGACATGATTGTCAAGGCGCTCGACGGTTCTCGAAAAACCGTCATTAGTGAAGTGGACCTTCCAGTGAAGATAGGTCCAAGT
Organism: Lathyrus oleraceus; assembly: GCF_024323335.1. Lineage (NCBI taxonomy): Eukaryota > Viridiplantae > Streptophyta > Magnoliopsida > Fabales > Fabaceae > Lathyrus > Lathyrus oleraceus. The sequence goes on from NC_066584.1 coordinate 514,164,033, forward strand.
GATTTCCAAATTACTTTACAGGTAATGGATATCCATCTAGCCTACAATTGCTTGTTGGGAATGCCATGGATTCATGAAGAAGGAGCTGTGACGTCTACTCTCCACCAGAAGCTGAAGTTTGTGAAGAACGACAAGCTTGTCGTTGTTGGTGGGGAGAATGCATTGTTTGTGAGCCACCTGTCATCTTTTACATATGTTGATGCGGAGGAAGAGGTTGAGACGCTGTTCCAAGACTTGTCCATTGCTGATGAAATAAAGAAAACTGGGGCACCCATGTTTTTTTTGAAAGATGCACAATAAGCCATTCAGACTGGCAACACTAACAAATGGGGTCGTATGGTAGAAATTGCCGAGAACAAGAATAAGGTCAGATTGGGATTTCAACTAGGGCCGTTCAACATTAGAACTGAAGTTGTACAACCAAGTTTCCGCAGGGGAGGGTTCATTCATGGGAATGATCAACACTCAGCTTCCGTAAATGAAGACGATAGTGATGAAGACGAAGCTTACACCAACTTTGTGACGCATGGCCAAACTTGCAACAATTGGGTTACTGTTGATGTTCCTACTGTTATTCATCGCTCTAAGTATTTTTTTTCCATTTATTTTAAAGAAAAATCCTTCTCATATGCCTAAGGGAGAAGTGAACATTGTTGGGCATTTTCCTGATTATCATCAATAAAATACAATTTTATTCATCCACATCTGTGATGTTTTATTTTTACTTTTTTGCTTTTATGAAAATGGTAATCACAAAAAAAACATAAGTAAGTAATAATCTTCCATCTGCATAATATTTGGTCGCACTCCACTTCTCTAAAATTAAAATATCAAATCATTATGTAGGTTGGTTCTCAAACCCATTGAATACAATGATCCTACTCCTTTCCAAACTTTGATTTCTCTCCCTGTGTTTGAAGCTGAGGAAGAAAATGTTGATGAAGAAGTATCTGATGAGTTGTCCCGTTTGCTTGAGCATGAGGAAAAAGCCATTCAGCCGTTTGAAGAGCAGATTGAACTGGTTAACTTGGGTTCCGATGATAATGTGAAGGAAGTCAAGATTGGGTCCCAAGTGTGTCCAGAAGCTAAGAAGAGGTTGATTGATCTTCTTCGAGACTATTTTGATGTGTTTGCTTGGTCCTATCAAGACATGCCTGGTTTGGATTATGAGATTATGGAGCATAGGTTGCCGTTGAAGCCAAAATGCCCGCCAGTCAAGTAGAAGTTGAGGAGGACTCATCCTGATATGGCAGTTAAGATCAAAGAGGAAGTGCATAAGCAAATTGATGCTGGTTTTCTTGTAACCTTCGAGTATCCACAATGAATGGCCAATATTGTGCCTGTTCCGAAGAAAGATGGAAAAGTCCGCATGTGCGTTGATTATAGAGATTTGAACAAAACTAGTCCGAAAGATGTCTTTCCTCTGCCACACATTGACATGTTAGTGGACAATAGAACTAAATTCAAAACTTTTCGTTTATGGATGGATTTTCCGGTTATAATCAAATCAAAATGGCACCTGAAGATATGGAGAAGACCACATTCATTACACCCTGGGGAACATTATGTTACAGAGTGATGCCTTTCGGTTTAAAGAATGTCGGTGCAATATACTATGACCACTCTTTTTCATGATATGATGCATAAAGAGATCGAAGTCTATGTTGATGACATGATTGCCAAATCAAGTGATGAAGAAGAACATGTTGAGCATTTATTGAAGTTATTCCATCATTTGAAGAAGTATAAACTCCATTTGAATCCCAATAAGTGTACTTTTGGTGTTCGTTCTAGTAAGTTGTTGGACTTTATTGTCAGCAAGAAGGGTATTGAAGTTGATCTTCCCAAGGTCAAAGCAATACAAGAGATGCCTACTGTCGCACCTCGAAAAAATGGGGATACGACTTCAAAGCGAAGCGCGATCGCACGCTCGCAATGATGGACTGAACAGAGTCGCCACCGAACTTTATTTATTCCTAAAAAGGAAAGGGGAAATATCGATAAAACCCAAGACAAAGAAAGGATAAGATATGGTCATCGCAACCAATATCAGGGTTCGGGAGTCGATTACGTGAGGGGAAGGTATTAGCACCCCTCACGTCCGTTGTACTCAACGGGAACCATTAGGTCAGTTGTGTGCATTAATGTTAGTTTGAAATGTTAGGCTTTTCAGTTATTAGGTGGGAAAGAAAGAATAAAAGAAAGGAAAATGTTTTTGGATTTTTTAACGAAGGACTAAACCTAAGTTTTTTATTAGTGGGCCTGACAAGATTTACAAATCCTGCTCCTACGTATCTCAAAAGAGAAATCAAGGCTTACGTAGTTCTGGGTAGAAAAATGTTTGTTTGTTGGTCGATTTTAGCGAAAGTCATACTGTATTAATCGACGAAAACATTATTTTACCCAAAACAGATGAGGAGTGAACGCATACCACACATCGAACGGATTTATAAATCTACATTCGGAAAAGCGTCATTTATCTCTACTCAATAATCGTGGCCGAAACAGTGTTTTGTATCTCTTAAGACAATATATCTTTCATTTATGAAAAAGGTTTTTGATTAGTCGCACGGCGGCGAAAAAAGAGTTTTGTTGGTTGGATGTGTTTGAGTGATGGCGAGAACTTGGATGAGCGAGATATACATCTCGAATCCTAGCCTCAGGAGTGCATGGTATACACCATGTTCCATTTCCATCTTTATTGAAAAAAGTTAAAATAGGAATTAAGTATTTTGGAATTTGATTGAGAAAGGGTTTGAAGAAACCGCATTGACAATTTTAGATGATGGCGAGAGTTAAGATTGGCGAGGCATACGTCTCGAATCTTAACCTCAGGAGTGCATGGTATACACCATGTTCCATTTCCACCTTTATTGAAAAAGTATTAAATAAGATTTAGGTATCTTAGATTTGATTGAGAAAGGGTTTGACGAAACCACATTGACAATTTTAGACGATGGCGAGAGTTAAGATTGGCGAGGCATACGTCTCGAATCTTAACCTCAGGAGTGCATGGTATACACCATGTTCCATTTCCACCTTTATTGGAAAAGTGTTAAGTAAGAATTAGGTATTTTGGGTTTTGTTATGAAAATGACTTGACCTTAGATAAAGTATTGATGTTCAAGAGAAATTTGAATGAATGTTTGAGAGAGCAAAGTGAATGAATTTGAATGATGGCGAGAGCTAGGATTGGCGAGATATACATCTCGAATCCTATTCTCAGGAGCGCGTGGTATACACCACGTTCCACTTCCATCTTATTGAAAAGGTCTTAACTATAAATTAATATTTTTTGAGTTTTTTATTAGGAAAAATGGCTTGACGTTGAATCAAGCGTTTGGTGAAAGTTTGAAAGAAATGGAATAGAATGGAGAAATGAGTTGATTTGTTTATTTGAGAAAATACTCGACGTTGGATCGAGTCATATTTTTTTGTATTTTTTGAAATTGTTGATTTTATTCTTGTGTTAGTATTAACTAAACAACCAAGCAATAAAGAAATAAAATAGTACAAGATTATTACACATCGGGGGAGTGGGGTACATTTTGTCAAATGGGGATTCAAAATCATGAAATAATTAAATCGGGCCCAAACAACAAATAATGCATGAGTGTAAGTGCAAGAGAACCGGCTCATTGTAAGAAAGCCCAAGAGTAAGCTATGTGAGGTTGACGGCGATGCTTAAAAAAGCAATCGACTTACAAGGGTGTGAAAAAGGGCTCGATATTAAATCGAGAAAAAATATGATTTTTATAATTTTAAAATGGTTTCGAATGCATGATGCGATTAAAAGAAAAATACAAATCTATATTATTAAACAATAATAAAAAAAGAAGTATGAATAATAAAGCATAAATATAAAGAAAAATATTAAAAGAATGAAAAACTACGCCTAAGAGTATTGAACCCACTACACTAAGGATCTAGAAGCCACTCCCCTCCACCAGACCACTTACTAACTAATTGATATTTTAACACTAAACTTAAATATATAAACTAAGGTAAATTAAAAAAAGGGTTAAAATAAAAAACTAAATAGAAAAAGAACTGTTAGTCTACTAGTGATTAAACCCAGCCGCATGGCTGTTGGGTTTCTGATGGATTGGAAACATAAAACTAATTAATAAAAAGTGCAAAGAAAAACTAAAGTATTAAATTTTTTTTAATGGTTTTTTTAAGTGGCTTAAATGTTATTTCTTTTCAAAAAATGAAATAAAAGAAAAGAAAGAAAATGGTATCAACAGTAACACTCCCTCATCGCCCTCATGCCGCGAATCCCCTTCCTCGTCGCTCTCTCTCAGACTCTCAAACCCCACGATTTTCTCTCTCGCCCTCAATCGCTATCCCTCTCAAACACTCACCTCTCTCAGTCGCTCTCAAAATCGCTCATCACCAACCTTCACTCTCAACAAAACTCTCTCTCGCCCAAACAACGTGAAAATTTGAAAGAAAAGCTCACCTTTGCGGTGAAGACGGTAATGACGGCTCAACCTCGCTCCTTCCCTCTCCCAAGTAGTTTTTTGATTTTTAGATTTAGGGTTTTTTAGAAGTTCGCCGCTAACTTTTCGAATTTTTTTTCGTCCTCTGCTGATTAGGGTTTTGCCTCTTTTTATACTCACAGCTAGGGCTTTGTTTTGATACTCAAAAGCTCAGAGAAGCAAATTCCAGAAGTGCTTTTTGATGCTCAGAAGTGTGTTGTCCTTTTTTTGATGCTACCATTCGAAAATGGTAATCTGCACTTAGCTTTCTTCTTTGCTTTTTGTCTCTACTCAAAATTGGGAATTTTCTTGAAATTGTACCGTTGCCAATGCCATTTGCAGGTTTAGGTTGGTTGATTTGTGGTTTCGTCCAATGCTTCCACCCAATTTTCCGGAAGATTCAAAGACGATGTTGATTGCTCAGTTAAGGATGCTTCGCAAGGTTTTGCCCAAGTTGCTTTGATTGGAAAAGGCTGTAGCTGTTTCAAACTGTTTTCTCCCTTGCAAATTTCATATCCGAGATAAGAAGCAATAATCTCTGTGAAAAACGATCTGGACCCAGGGGCCTCCTGTTCTTCAAATAATTTGGCATTTATAAGGCAAATCTCGGCCAATGGATTGGCTTAGCTTCTTCAGAAACTGGACTCTATTCATTCCAACACGTCTATTTTCCTTGAAAAAGTTGAACGCATCCTGGGCTTCAGTAGATTCGGTTTCAGCCTCACCAATACAGGTTCTGCGTATACGGTGCGGTAGGTGCATTTCATCTCCTGTTCTTTTGCTTGATGCTCATAGAGATAGATTTCACATTATGCAAGAAAAGTAATGTTTCAGAAACAGTCTCAGAAAAAGCAGCAAATAAAGATCTGACGTTTTCAGGTGCATAAACTTCCTTTTTAATTTGACTCCGGGAAGCACCACCTACAGTTCTAAGAGGGAACCGAAATAGTGTGCCAGGAAAGGACTGTTGCAAGCCACAGCCAAAATGCAGCAGTTCTGTAAAGTGATAGACACAATTAAATCCCAGTCCAAATCTTCCTATTGCAAAAGCCTTCTCAAGTTTACTTTCTTGACCAATACGAGAAATTGCATAAAGATCTTGTGGACTAAAAACTGAGCCATTAAAGCAGTACAAAGCAAGACCTTGCCAATCAGCCATTTCAGGAGAAAGAATGGAAGAAGTCCCATATTGAGATTTATCCAAAAGAAAAATTACTTCAGAAGCTCCAGCGTCTTCTGCATTCACTTTTGGATGAAGATGATTGACCTGCGGATTATGATTCCACATCCTGCAATCCAAAAATCCCGGTATGCCCTTTACTTTTTCTGTCAAAATCATCACTGGTTTCAATGTGGTCGTGAATTGCAGTTCTAGTCTCAAAATAAGGAGACTCCAACACGAACCCTGCTGTTGGCTCAGAAAATTGAGACAGGGAGCTTCTCAAAACGCCGCCCTAACAAACCTTGAGGGCATTTGCATAAAGTGTCGCCTATGAATGCTGGCTTGTCCACCGGTAAAGTCTGCTGTTGCTTGCCACAAGGTATGCTTCATTGTTGGAGTGGTTTAACATTTTGCTGCAGTTGGTTTATTACTTCTTACCGGCTGTTGTACTGCTGTTATGTTAATTATTGTTTGTCGCAGGTTTGTATTATAACAGGTCAAGCTGGACTCGGTTAGGCTGGCATGCTAGCATAATTGGCAACATGTGTTTCAAATGGAGAATGAGATGATGCTAGCAGGACTAATACCAGTTGAGTTGGTCAAAACCGAATTCCATGTGGTTTAATGGAAATCATGCTGTGGTTGGAACTCCTTTGGAATTTGGATTTCTTGAAATTCGACTACCTTGCTATTTGTTCTTTTTACTGTAATGAAAATTTGAACATTGGTTTCGGTTTTGTACTCGGTTTTGGGTAGCTTGTGTATCCGGCATGTTTCTAAATTGACTGTTATGGTTTGGTGTGTTTCTTGCAGGTTACGGTTATGTTTGCTGTAATGACAGTGCCGACACTCACTTACGGCAATTTGAGTGATTCCAATTGGCTTGCTGCTGTTATACTATGTTTTTCTGTCATGGAAGTTTTGCAGGTAATTTTGATGTAGGACTAGTTTTGGTGCAGGAGCAGGTGATCTCGCGGAGCCGGTATCACTTCCGTTAAGGGAGTGCTGCAATATGGTTGAAAGTCTGACTTGCTTAACCCTACCAAACTCAGTGTTATTCAAACCAAGATTATGAGGTCCCATGATGGTTTGCGCCAATTGCCTCTTTTTGGATGAAGGAATCCCAAATGCATTCTGCTGTGGAGTTATAGTAATTCCTCCTTTAAATTTCAGCACTTCAAAAAAAACGGGATCTCCAAATAAAGATGAAGTGAGAGAAGTTCAGTGTCCATTCCCTTGGGACGTGTTTGGTTCACCCATTTGAGATTACACTGAGAATGGATCATTGTGTTATTATTGGATTTTGTTTTTTTCTCTTTTTTTTTTGAGTGAGTGTGTTGGAGTTGTTGTAGGATATGGATGTGATGCATTGTTATGCTTAAATGTTAAATGAAAATATATGTATGAAAATGAGTTTGGAAATGTTTGAAAGTTAAATATTATTGAATATTATGAAATGAGTATGTACTATTTTGATTTGAAATGCACTATGGATGGGAAATGGATCATGTTTGATTATAAAATGGATTTTTAGAAATAATACTAATCTAAATATCAATTTAAATAATAATAAAAAATCCGTAAAAAACCAAATTAAAATCAAATTAATTCATAATTTGCTAAAATTACTTTGATATCAATTCTAACATCTATTTGAAAATTAAAATCAATTAGAGTTTTGAATCATTAGTAAAAATAACAATTAAAATTAAATTGAAATTTGGGAATTAAACTTAATTTGAAATTAAAATCAAAAATTGAAAAATTCAAAAGTCAAATGATTAAAATCCATTTTATAGTCAAAAGCACCATGATCAAAAAGGCATAGACAATGATCAATGTGTAACAAAAATATGGAGTTGGGAATGAATGTATGCAAATGAATTTTTAGGCCAAGTGCCAAACAAAATAAAAAATTCAGGACCAAAATCGGGGTATGACAGTTGCCCCTATTTAAGTATCTTCTACTAGAGAATATGAAGCAGGACACTCTTCATATGATCATAGTGGGAGATGGTTAAATACTAAGAAGACCCGGATTTTGATCCTGAATCCCTATGACATGGTGTGATATGATATGATATGCATGACATGATATGCGTGGATGCATGATTTTTTTTTTTTGTAAAAAATAAAAAAAAAAATTTATCTGCTAGGGATATGGTGGACCCTTAACAGGAGACACTACTAGACAGACCAAACTGTGGGGAATGCTGATGGTCCACAGGAAGACAGACAAATGGTAAGGAACAACTTGCTGGGGAGACAGTCCTGCTGGAGAATCAGGCACACACTGGGGAGTATTCAAAAAATGAGATTTGATAAACGACACTTAGAATACAAGGGATTTCGGCAGTAAGTTCACATATGACTTACCAATCCCGAATAAAGGAAAAGGTGCTACAACAGGTTCATATATGACCTGACAACGCTGGGGAATACTCATGGAGAAAAACTCTTCAGAACAGGTTCATGTATGACCTGACACCGGAATAAGGGTTCAACAACAGGTTCATACATGACCTGAATGGTATTGAACAAACAGAGAAAAATCTTCAGAGCAGGTTCAAGTATGACCTGACACCGGAATAAGGGTTCAACAACAGGTTCATACATGACCTGAATGGTATTGAACAAAAATTGGAAAAACTCTTCAGAGCAGGTTCAAGTATGACCTGACCCCGGAATAAAAGATCAACAACAGGTTCATACATGACCTGAATGGTATTGAACAAAGAATCTTCAGAACAGGTTCAAGTATGACCTGACACCGGATAAAAGGTTCAACAACAGGTTCATATATGACCTGAATAGGATTGAACAAAGAATCTTCAGAGCAGGTTCAAGTATGACCGTTCGTCCTCTGAATAAAAAGGTTCAATAACAGGTTCATACATGACCTGAATAGGATTGAACAAAGAATCTTCAGAGCAGGTTCAAGTATGACCGGACCCCGGAATAAAAGGCTCAACAACAGGTTCATACATGACCTGAATAGTATTGAACAAAATTGGAAAAACTCTTCAGAGCAGGTTCAAGTATGACCTACACCGGAATAAAAGCTTAACAACAGGTTCATATATGACCTGAAAGGTATTGAAAAAAATTTGGAAAAACTCTTCAGAGCAAGTTCAAGTATGACCTGACCCCGGAATAAAAGCTCAACAACAGGTTCATACATGACCTGAATGGTATTGAACAAACAGAGAAAAATCTTCAGAGCAGGTTCAAGTATGACCTGACACCGGAATAAGGGTTCAACAACAGGTTCATACATGACCTGAATGGTATTGAACAAACAGAGAAAGAATCTTCGGAACAGGTTCATGTATGACCTGATACTGGAATGACAACAATTGGACTCTGACCGTAAGCAATGGACTACAACCACCCTTTAACGGATTTTGCCAACAACAACTGGACTTGAAAATGACCGTGAAAACCGGATGTTGGTTTAGGGATACCAAAGACAAGCTGGAATCAAAGGTCAAAGGATCATAGGATCGACAACAAGACCTGAGTCAATGCAAAATGAGCACGAAGTACATTTCGGCTATGCATGATTTGAATTTCCTTTTATGCATGATATATGAATGATCATGATTATGAGAATGCTGACACTGGGCAGACTGGGAGTTTGTAAAGGCTTTTTATGGAAGCTCATGATTCCTCAACACCGAGAACTCAACCAAATATTTGTGATAGATGTTGTCAAAGGAGAATTCTATCCAGCTTGATAGCCACAACTTAGCCAATGAGATCCTTTTTAAGGATCAACGAATCGTGCTAGCATAGTTTTCGGGCATTCGTCTTAAACTCAATAGTTGTTGACGTATGGCAGAATTTGTTTGAGCAGTTTGAAAGCACGAAGAAAGAGGTTCTGCCCCTCTGTGGCTCATCTTGCCCCAGTTTGTTGAGACTTTGGCAATGTTAACCTTGAGAGTGGGTTTGGAAACAACCTGCCATGAGACTACCTCGAGATGGCTTGCCCCAAGCGTTTGTAACTTGCAGCGGTCCGAACTTAACTAACCAAATGCTGGAATGGCAGACTCTTGGTTGACTGTCTTTTGGATAGTTGGACTCATTGAGCTCTGAGGTGGCTTTCCCCAGTCTAAGTCTTGAAGCAAATTACTCTTGGCTAACTGAACCATGGAGTGATTGGGCTTACTGAGCTCCGAGGTGGCTTGCCCCGGTCTGATTCTTGAAGCAGATTACTCTTGGCTAGATGACACTTAGGGTGATTAGCTCGAATTAACTGATGCTCAAAGTGATTTGCCCCCGAATAGACTTCTTTCACTCCATCTAGTTCCTCAACTGTGTATTGAATTTCTTTGATGCTGAATGTTGACTCGCAAATAAGATTGTTCATTCAAAAATGGTAATTTTAATTCAATGCTTATGCAAAAATTTGAAATCAAAATTTATTGATATGAACGGGTAAAATACAGTGAACGAGTCGTTGATAAGAACACAATGGTGATCAAGTCATTCACAGTATACAAGTTGGTGCTATCAAATGATTAACAAAAATCGTTTGGAGTCAAGTTAACACAACCTTGTTATAGTATGCTTTCAAAATAAACCCTGCCTCAATTAGGTCTTTTAAGGGTTGTAACATGGTCTGGTTCGCGGTTTCTTGAAACAAAAGGATATAAGGCTCAAAATTTGTTTTTACCCACCCCTTCTTCTTGATGATCTCCAGTTCCTACGTTCAGTTAATTCAATACACGCATTCGACTTCCAAGAGGGTTCGAAGGTGTGATGAGGATTCAAGACGAATTTTCTTGAATGGTAGTCACCTTATTTTTTGTTTTATTGAGGATTTTGGTGACCTCTTTTGATTGATCTTCTTTATCCCTAATTTTGCCTGGACCGTTTTTTTGAAGCTTTCGGTCCATCGGGATGCCCTAACTTTTGCCTAAGTCATTTTGTGGTTTTTGACTTAGCGGGCTTTTTTTTATTTTTTAAAGGTATTGACTGCCACATTATTGGTGGATAAGGATCAACCAACACTAATTTTATCTTTTCTTAACTTCTTCGACACTTCAACATGTGCGCGAAGGATAACATGTGGTTGAACCTAATTGGAGGGTGTACATATGGACGATTTTTTTTGAAAGATCGAATGCACGATCAAACTATCTGAACATAACTACCCTGCCCCAGGTTAAGATTAAGGGTTTTAGATCCGAAATAAACACCAACTTCTAGGCTCAAAGTGGTTGACTAGGGATTAACTCCTTATCTCTTCAGTGTTTAGGGATTTGAAACAATGCCTTACATCATCGACAAGGATTTACTCAAAAGCATACCACAACAATTTCAGGTGTTTCGTTTTCATCATCCTCCTTCCAATCTTTGTTAACACAACGGTTTGATAAACAAAAATGAATGAGAGGAGTATTTTTGTTTTTGTTTTTTATCATAAATGAAAAACGAGTGAATACGAATGGATTAATTCAAAAGATGCATAAACATTTCATTAATCTTACCAACTCAAATAAAACAACAATGTTTAAAAGCAAATAACAACCAACATGCAAAGAAACTACAAAAGAAGTGTTGAAACAGCCAAATGATTGCCAACTTTAGGGAATTGACTTCTTCAAACTTGAAGGTTAGGATCAACAAGCTTTTTGACATCGGCATGATGATCCTCAAATTCTTTTCCTTCAATCTCATCGTTGAACGCGACCCTCCTGGATCCACTACTCACTTCTCCTTTTCTTTCATTGGTATGGGTCGTGACATTGGAAATCCAAGGCGGTATCTCAATGCTCTTACCAGGAAACAATGATAGCTCATTAGCCACATCCCTGACATCTTCCTTGTGGTACAAAACCTTGAGGGGTCTCAAGGGTCCTTTCCCTTTCTCATTATCTGGCCCAGAAATCAAGGTATATGTACCCGAGCCTTCCTCCTTGAGTGTTGGTGACCTTATGTCAATTAATCCTTGCAACTTGAGCTTAAAACTCATGCATTCCTCGATGGAGTGCCCTATTGTTCCAGTATGGTATTCGCACTTGATCTTCGGGTGATCTTCTTAAAAAACTAAGCTCTTTTTGTTAATCAGTCCTCGTACCAAGGCTTTTAGCGCAAAGCAAGAATCTAAGTCATGTCCCAATGCCTCTTTATGGAATTCACATGTTGCATTTGGATTGTACCATGGCAGGTATGGTGACACAGGC